>NW_027319437.1:0-4000 GCF_032062135.1 Pyxicephalus adspersus
GGCTTTTGCTTGCATGCTAATGCAGGGGCCATGGATTTCCTTTCTCCATGTAATCTTACAAACTCAGTGTGTAACTCTTCCCATAATGTTTTATAGTGTGCTTCAGTTAAAAGGGGATAAATATTTACATTTGTTTGTGCAGGAGTTGGGATGGATCCGGATATTTTATGTTCTCCATTCCATTTTTCAGGTGTAATGTAACGGGGTCAGTGTAATAACCTCCTGCTCTACAGTTAACATTATAGGGGGCATCCCTGTTGTCAGGTTTCTAGCACACTTTTATATGTTTTTTTTTTACATGTTTCTTATAGGGATATTTAGGTTCCTCTGGGTTATTCCCCTTACCTTGGGAATTTCCCATAGTTTTAGTATAAATTACAGTAAAATATCAGACGGTTATACACAGTAATTGTTAATTCAGTTAGTTCAGTTAGTTCAGCAGGTAGCTACAGTGCTCGCTGACGTCCTGTTCCCAGGACCGCTAACCAAAACGCAGCTTAGGTCACGTTACTGCTTGCCTGAGGCAACCACAGCAGTGAGCATTGACCCAACCTCACCTTGGCAACCAGATTAGTACACAAACATCATATATACAACATTTCTTATACTTCTATATCATGCAACAAAATTCCTATACTCTAAAAATTTAAACAGAGGTCATGAGTGTGCACATATTCAATAAAGGATTTCCCAAATCTTCCTAACTAAGGACCCAGTCATCTATGAGGGAGTCTACACTGCCACAGTGCTTAGGTTCATAAGATATCTACAGGGACACGGGAGGGCAGAGATAGAAAAGAAAATTTCTACTTACCCAATCCTGGTCTTTTTAAGATAGATGTCCCACTTCTGACCCCAAACTGTTAAGGCGATTTCTTGCTGATCCCAGATCAGTATTTCCCTCTCTATCATGACCTCTGTTTTCAACGCGTTGGTAGCAGTGATTAACACTTAAGCAGCTCAAGCATGTAGTTATATGACTTTTTCTCAAAACTTTAATATCACATCGCAGTTTATATAGTCAGACAACAAGGTGGAAGACACTTAGTAGTTAGTCAATAACAAGAAACCTAATTAACAACTTCACTGAGCAAGATGTTTCAAGGTAAGAAGCTTCAAGGTAAGGATGGAGCAAATATTGACCTACTGATAAGGAAGATAAAACTAGTTTCGACACAACTCAATTATCTGCAAAATATAGCAAAAAACACAAAAACAACTTAAATTCAAAACTCAGCAAAATTATATTTCTTACAGCCAGATTTTTGATTATCAATCTGTAATGAAAACTCTTACTGTGCGTCCCTACAAATGAAAGGAAATTGTTAATTTGGGTCTGAGTATTTGGTGTTATAGAACTTATGGTGGCTATATATCTAACACTTTTCCCTGTATTATTAACATTTTTATTTTTTTTATTATTTTCATGTACGATCAACATATAATATACATACTCCATAAAACAAAACTCACAGTGTAGTATACATATAGTGAGAATATCATAAAAATAGTGTTCAATTTTACAATTCATTTCTGTACAAACAGTGTTACCTACTCTTTTAAATGGTGAATCCGAGAAAGAAATCTTCCATATCATCTTATTAATACATTTTCTTATTGGACAGGTTACTATTAATTCCAGGTTCCTGTATATACTAGTGCACAAAATGTTACAATCAAAATAATTATAAGTGAAAAAGTGATTTTGATGAAATATATGCTGCCTGCATACCCCAGAGCACATCGCCATGCAATTTCCTCCTCAACCCCCACTTCCACCTTGTCCTTTGATTCTTGTGCCTCAACCGCTTCCTCCAGGGACACTTTGCGTGGAGACCCAGCACCTCCCATTCGGCAGCATCTGTTCACCGCCAGCAACAACCTGCATTTTGCTATTTCGGTGCACAATTCCGACGTTGCCACGCAGTCCTGAAGTTGCGAAGCCTGGGTTCCCTCAGTCACATGGGCACAGCCATTCTAAGTGCCTTGCGGGAGCAGGAGGACAAATGGCTAACTCCCAACAGACTTCAGCCAGGCAAGGTCGTTTGTGACAATGGGGCCAATCTGCTGGCAGCCCTGCGTTGTGGGAAACTTACACATGTACCTTGCCTGGCTCACGTCATGAACCTTATAGTACAGCGCTTCCTTCGGAATTACCCAGGCCTCCAGCCGCTGTTGCTGAAGGCCAGAAAGTTGTCAGCACATTTCCGCCGGTCGTACACAGCCAGTGCCAGATTGGTGGAGTTACAGCGAAATCTCAACCTGCCAGTGCACCGGTTAATTTGTTATTTGGCCAGACGTTGGAATTCCACATTTTACATGCTGCAGCGGCTGGCTGAACAACAGAAAGCGGTGGTGGATTACGTGTCAGAGTCTGTTCATTTCAGATGCATACCTACACTACATTTTTTCAGCCCTGCAGAGTGGCTGCAAATTGAAGACTTGTGCACTGTATTGTCACCTTTTGAAGAGGCCACCAGGAGGATCATGCGGGGACCGGCGGGGATACAGGTAAGTAAAAAAATATGCATTCGGACCATAAGACGCACCCTGATTTTCCCCCCACTTTAGGGGGAAAAAAAGTGCGTCTTATGGTCCGAAAAATACGGTATATTGGATTATTAGTGGGACCAATCCCCTTTACCCTCGATCTATAGGTGTTTGGGCGTCTCTCCGAGTACCTCAGCCTATTTGCCAATAATGTATGCATTTTATTACTATATCTTTAAAAAATGTATTATTTGACCATCTCAACGTTTTCTCCGCAATAGATGCTGTGCAAAGATTCAATGGTGTACGGACTTCCTCCATTTGTCGTCTTATACCCTCATTTAATGGTGTTTTGTGTTGCATTCTCAGCTTTTCATATTTAGATTTTAACTCCATTACTTTTACCCTACGTTCCTTTTTAATCTGTGTGGCTATCTGTATGAGTCGTCCCCTTACCACCGTCTTATGCACTGCCCACAGCACAACCGGTAATGCCGAAGGTTGTTGATTTAGAGAGAATTACTCAACCGAAATCCCTTGTACTTTTTGGTCCACCAAAGAGTCATTAAGTGACCATCTAAACATATTAGGCTTAGGAAAAAGAGAAGACAATGAAGCCCAAACTGCGTCATGGTCTGACCATGAGATTGCCAAAATATCACAAGAAAAAACCAAGGGCAATATTTTTTGATTTATTAAAATATGGTCTATACAGGTAAATAGTTGATGGGGATGAGAAAAATATGTATACTCCATTTCTTTAGGATGTAATTCCCTCCACATACCTGAGAACATTTCAGATTTCACCAAATCCAGCAACTTATTTGATAATCTAATATCCCCAGATACAGCAGTATCCATAGATATTCTTCTCTTATCCATACTTTTATGTATATTGTATTATGTATATAGGTATTAGTGGAACACTGCTGTCACCACACATCATCAAATAACCTTGCACATTTTTACGCACCAAAATTATCAGCTGTTCAAAAAAAAGCAGCTGATTCTTATTTGGAACATAATAAGACATCAATGTCACTTTAGCGTCATTTAATGTTCCAACCAATATCAAGTATCGACCATCTTCATCCACCCCCTTTCTATTCAATTAAAATTACACAGTCTTCCTAAAGCCAATAAGCATCCCTCTTCGTTTTACTACTGCATTAGCTTTTGGGTAGGCCGCATGAAAATATTTTGGACAGGAGGAGGTAGAGAAATGTGTCTCCTGTAGGCATATTACATCTGGTTTACGTATATGAAAATAACCAAAGGCTTGTGACCTTTTAACGGGGGAATAGAGACCTTGTACATTGAGAGAGTATGGAAATTACCATTTGTCTATATTTTCCAAGTAATTCGTATATACCCTTTTCCTATCACAAACATTTATACAATATGCCACCTGTTTTACACCGGAAACAAAAGGGAAAAAATACAGACTAAAGCTGCGTACACACTTGCAATTTTTGTCGTTGGAAAGGATCTTTCACGATCCTTTCCAACG
>NW_027319438.1:0-4000 GCF_032062135.1 Pyxicephalus adspersus
ACTCCTTTCACTAAAATTTTCCACTTCTTGGTGGCATTGACAATGCACTACACCCAGCTCTCCATGACTCTTACCAATGCAGTCTCCCTGGCGATAAATGACCACATTAAAGGCCACACATTGCTACTGCTCTCGCTGACCCATGCTCTCTCTGGTCCTCCATCCTTACCTATTGTCATAGCACTACTTATCCACAACTTTGTGTGTCATTCCTAACACATATCATCCAGGTCATGATGCCAGCTAGCAATTATAATAATAAAAAGGATTTCTGTAGCGTTTTGATATTATGCAGCTATGTAAATTCAAAAGCGGTGTGTACATTAAATAGCAAACATGCTGTCCTGCTGTTTTGGCTGCAAACTGTTACTAGTGGGTTGAGTTCACCGTTTCTCAATTTCCTAATGTTTATGCTGCCTTCTGGACGCGGTCAATCATGCACAACTCCTATTTGCCTGCTGTCACTTTGCCTGCCATTTTCCCGGAAAACCACAAGGTCTTTTGGAACTTTTGTATGTTTTCCTTGTTGCCACTGTTCTCCTACACATATCTAGTACATTTGGTGGTTCTAACATGTATAGGGGCTTAGCTAATAATGTTTAAAGTCCGCCCATTGACTTTAATAGAAATCTCGAAATCAATTCATCGAAATTTCGAAGTTCGAGAACATTTTCGCGAAACTGTCAGAGGCCTTCTCGCTCATCTCTAATTGGGATCTAAAATCTGTATATACATCCCAGTTTAAAAGATCCATCTTTAGTGATAAAGATAAAACATGGGCTTCGTTCTCTAGTTAGACAGGCAGGTAGCGGAATCAGCATGATGAATAGGATTAATGAATATGGTAATATTCTGAATGGGATTGTAAATGAAACTAAGGATACGATACCGGAGATAAACTCAGAAATGTCTAATTCATCAAGTAGTATTGCAGAATAGGTTGGCAGATTTCTTATTAGCACCTCAGGGTGGAATACGTAAACTAGTTGGTAGTGAGTGCTGTACCTGGATTTGTGAAAACAAGGATTCTATACAGGCTCATTTAAGTAAGGTGCAGGAATTGCAAAATGAAGCCAGAGGTTTCTAAGATGAGAATTTTATTTCTTTCTCATTGATGGATAATGGTTCATGTTTTTTTACTATTTTATCCTCCTTTATGCAACCTATCATTGTGATTATCGTGGTTATATTATATCATATTATTATTTCTGTGTAAAAAATGTGGCTGTTGCTTAAAAGTTCAGTGTTTAAACGAAAGGGGGAAAATGTAAGAGAAAATGGCTTAGTATCCTTTTTGTTTTCCCTGTATCCATTTTGTTCTCATTTTTATGTGTTTTTCACACTAACCTTTACTTCAACTAATGTTCTTGGAGATAGTAGCTAGAAGGTTGAGACATGGGCCAATTCCAAGATGTACATGAAGGTTGGATGGTTTAGGGAGTTTCTGGACTCTCAGAAATAGATGTTTGCTGACATGTTGATGTATGAAATATAAACCCATGTCTTAATTGTATGCTTTGATCATTTGATGCTTACCAAACACTCAGCTGCTTTGATATCCGATATCTTATGTTATATAATCCTACTGCATGCATCATTGGAGATCTCCCGGTCCAGGTTGCTTGTACCTGTACTGCATATATCTCAAAGTTACAAGATCATTTACTTCGATCAACGTTTTGGATTTTATTCCGTAACAGTTGAATTTGTATTCAAGTCAGAATAGGTACATTATTTTTAATAAATGCAGTTGGGACAGATGTTTATTTTTTTTTTCAACATTTTAGGCAGCGTAATGTCAGTTACTGTAAAAAAAAAAAAATTTGTTTTACGAGTTTATCACAAACAAAAGCAAAAAAACAAAAAACTCTATGGAACCTAAAAATTTTATTTACCTTCTGGAGCAAGATGTTGCAGAAGAGCTCATACCTTAAGATAACCCACAACCTCAGCTGTGTTTAGCAAAAGATTTCTTATAGAAATAAAACCACCCCCTATCATCAAGCCTCCGCCCTGCACAAGAGCAGCAGGGAAGCCCTGTTCGTATTATGGAGTCGTCCGTATGTCGGATGTCCTTAACTTAGGGACTACCTGTACTGATATGTTTTATGTTATTCAAACAAGTGATGTTTTCTTAAAAATAAATATATATATATATATATATATATATATATATATATATATATAATTTAGTGCATAAACACTGAAACCCTGTGGTGAATATGCTTATCTTTCAGGCCTATTTAATTTTTTATTTTATATGTGTTACAGATACAAAGGAAAAGATGGAAACAATTTGTATGTGTCTGCAGCCGAAGAGTTGATTAGACCTGAAAGAAATACTTTAGTGATAAATTTTACTGACATTGAATTTTATAATCAGCAACTTGCGACTACGATACAAGAGGAATATTACAGGTAATTTCAATTTTGGATAATCGAATTACCCAAGAAAAGGCCAAAAATATTGAGTGGAAAAAAATTGGTTTGTGATCCAGAGCATATCAACAATCGATTACTGGGTATGAAAGGGCTAATTGCCTAAAAGACCCAGCCAGAAATATTAAAAAAAAAAAAGAAAAAACAAATGACATAAAAAGAAATAATGAAAAAAAATGTAATGTAAAAGTAAACTGTATATATCTGAAAATATCCTGAAATACTGAACATTGTATCACTGTTTTATAGGGTATATCCCCACCTTTGTCGAGCTGTCCGTAACTTTGTCAGACAACTGGGCAATACTCCAGCAAACAAGGAGTTCTATGTTGCATTTTCAGATTTCCCTGCACGACAAAAGTAAGTGGTCATGATATTAAATAGTAATAAAAATGAAAAAATAGTTGACCACCCACAAGAGGGTACTAAGCCATTGTCTCCTTCCAGCTTTATTAAGGGTCTGAACATACTTTATGTAGTTGACCCACAGGATATATGCAAGGTCATGACATTTTGTACTTTATTTTTTTATTCAGTAACCAGTACAATGAACAGGCAATAAACCATATACTTTCATACACATCACTGTGAAACAAAACTGCAATTCTGCCATATGTTAAAAACATCTACTAGATTGTAAGCTCTTCGGGGCAGGGTCCTCTCCTCCTGTATCACTGTCTGTATTAGTCTGTCATTTGCAATCCCTATTTAATGTACAGACTTCGGATTGTTCTTGACCTGCATTTGCCTTATCCTCCTGTACTTCGCTTTATTGGACTTAACCCTTGCTGTGCTGTATGATATTGAATAAAGCCTGATTTAAGGGTATCTGGAGTTGGTCGTGGTTTGTGTGCCCAGGCGCATTACGACTTCTTTTTAAATTGACCATTCCAGCACCCCAATCTCTCTCTCCCTTTTATCTCTTGTTCTATCTCTGCCTACTTTCTTTGCTTTTCTGCCTCTCCTATATTTCCCTTACATCTCCTATCCCATTATATTTTCCCTCTTCCTTCCCACCTCTTCTTTGCCGTTTCCCCACCTCCCAACTTCTAACTTGTGATCTCCCTCTTTCTATTCTTTCTTCCCTTTCCAGATGCCCATCCTTCCTCTACTCCCCCTTTTTTATACATTTAGTAAAAAAGACCTCATAGGGAAAGAATGAATCATTTGACGTTACAAACAGGTGAACTGGCTGTGGTCTATACGGATTTGCGTTTTCAGAAATGTAGCTGTAAGTCTAATCAGGGTGGAGGGGCTGGTTGATGTGGCTCCATGCCTCCTACCTTCCACCCTTGGGGCTTTTCTGTCTCTCCCAGTTCTAAATACCCAGTTATGTTATGCGCTCATTTGCATGTGGGCATGTAATTTCTCCCCTATAAACTTGGCACATTTTTTGGGGGGGGCCTACGTGAGTTTTCATGCACTGTTAGGAGGGTTTTCCTCCTCCTTGACGAAAAATAAAATCTGTAAATCTGCCCCTAATGATGGGAGAACCTTTTATCTGGTCGTTTATAGAATCTGAACGTCCGAGGGACATCAGTTGGTTTAGGAAATGTTTTTG
>NW_027319439.1:0-4000 GCF_032062135.1 Pyxicephalus adspersus
GCAATATAGTTGACCACCAGTAGAAAGTGCTGAATCCTTATATAAAGTGTGTAACAAACTTTAATATTAAACTGCATATCATGGGTTTGCATGTTTACACTTTTTTACATGTTTACAATTTTTACTGTTATTTTCAGGTAAAAAAATATAATTTTATTCCTGAGTATATATGGTATGTTTGTTAGAAAGAGAGTCTGCAATAAGAATTTGAAGAGCATACCTCTAGTATCTTAGCCTGTTAAACCCACGGGAATCGGGTTGTCAGCTGACCAACTCTGTATTTCTAATAGAGGCCCAGTGGTAGGATGGGTACACATTTACAATGGGTTGATTTACTAAAGGTGAAATAACTCGCTAGCAAAACACTGTTTTTTATTTTTCTTGCAATATTCAAAGTAAACAGAGGTTTAACTCATCTTCTAAGCTCTCACTTTGCAAAATGAATATTTGCTTTGCTAAGAGAACTGATCCTACATAGTAAATCAAGCCCAAGGTCTACAAATCTTTCCTACTTTATGATCTATTGGAAAGTGAACATGTAGTTTAGCCATGTCATTGTTCTAAAAGGCGTTTCTGAAAATAATAATTTCAATCATTTGTAATTTTATGACTTAAGCAGTCAATGTTCTATGTACAGACTATTGGAAATTTCTTAAAGCTTTAATGTATAAATCCAACATGCTAATGCATAATATATTTTTAAAGCAAACAAATCTTTATGTTTTTGTGATATTTTGTGTATGTTTTATATTCATAAACAGGCGTAAATGAAAATAATTTTAAATTACATTTGTTATAATTAAATATTAAAATGTTTCCTGATTTAGCATCTGCTCATAGTAAATCCGATCTGCCTTTCTTGAGCAATAGATGTACATTAGCTCTGTTCTCTGTCTACCTTTTCAGCATTCCATAAAGTTCCCTATTGGTAAATTGTATATCTATAATTAATAGGATCCTCCTGAGAAGCATTTTCCAGTAAACCTATTCACTCTGGTTTATTATTTTTCTTGGGCACTAAAAATAAATTAACTATTTCACTACTTACACAACGATTTAATTTTCATAATATACAGCCTATTCATCGAAGCATGACAGTTTTTATTTAGTACGCCTTTACAAAACACAGCAGATTATATTTTTTCATGCAGATTGGCATTTTTTCATGTCAAAAAAGTATGACATTGTGTTTGTAAGGTATTTCTGTAAAGAGTCCTCCAACAGTCCATCAATACACTAGTAATATGCTTCAGTCCCAAACTAGCCCAGTGTGTAGCCTGATGTGTGTGTTTGGCTGCTTAATTGTGGCAATGAAATACCCTGACAGGACATTAGTTGACCTCATAAAGTAAGAAAAAAATATAAATTCAGCTTCAAACTCACACGCTGCAGACAAGTATTTCAGGCTGTAGAGCTCATGGCTCTCTCTCTCTGACACTATTCTGAGTTATTGGACCCATAGATCTAAGTTTTGGAAGCCCCCCTAGACTCTCCCAGCATACAGGCTACACATAGCCTGTCCACCTATGCCACCTGGCCTCAGAGTGCAACTCCCCTGTTGCAAAGACAGGTGACCTTTTATTATCAGTGGCCAGGTACTTCAGAGCCATCCTCAATTTCTAGCCTAGAAAAGGGATGGGGTGCCTGGCCCACCCAGTACTTTCAGGACACTCTGGGACTGGATTCCAAATAGGAAATCGCAAATATACAGCACAACATATACTTACAGCCTTATCCAGGCCCTTAAATTGCTTTTCCAGATGAAGTCTATTTTGTGGACGTGCACATTATGGCATTGCATGCACACCTTCAGGCATGCTACATTCTGCGCCAATTATCTGCTATTCAGTTCCAATCTATGTATAAATATATACTTTGTCCTATTTTTTTTTTAGTAATTCATATATTTATTGAAGTGATGAGATTTTCAGGCCAACAATACCAAGTTAAATTTTTTCTTTTTTTTTATACATTCTGTAAGGAACTTACCCGCCCTGCGAGCCTGCGGTGTCCCTGGGGTTCCCAGCCACAGAGGGAGACCCCTCAGTAGCAAGCAGCATAATAACCAAAGCTGCTCTTCTGCTCACAGCTTGTCTGTCTCTGCAGGCGGAGGGATCCGCCCTGGACTAATTACTGATCAGCCAGGCAGAACATGAGTGATCATGAGTGACTTTCAACAATAAATGTGTACTGTAGTCTTCTTCATGGAAAAATAAGACATCCCCTGAAAATAAGACCTAGGGCATATTTTGGCATTTCAAAAAATATAAGACAGTGCCTTATAATCGGGGAAACTGGGTACCTCTCGTTAAATACAGGAACCTGTGGCTACTTGTGTGGCATGAAGCATGAAAAGGGAAGGAGGTAACAGGGGAAGATGCAGCAGTGGCCATCTGTTCTGGTCTCTGGGACAAGTTTGTCTTCCACAGATCTGGGTGTTGAATGTTCTTATGGTTAGTCATGCACATGGTACCCTAACTGCAAATATACTGCCTCCCCCCCATGAACTCTGCTGATAAAAAGTGCAAATGGCAATCGTTTGGTCCGAAAGTAAGCTCTTGAAGAATGCCCAGACTTCAGAGTTCTAAGAACAGGCCTCTGGGGAATTTCAGTTGTTTCACCATACCTCCGCTAACAGAGGAAACAAGGCTGATGCAACTGCTAGCAGATGGATGTTTTTATGGGTCTTCCAAATACAAAGAGCCGATTTATTAAAGCTCTCCAAGACTGGAGAGGAAGACTATCATAGGTGAACCTAGTTGGTCCAGCAAACCTGGAACAGATTTGGTTAATGATTGAAAATCGTTGCCAAATATTAGAAAATTATTTTAAGAAAACCATTTGCTAGATCATCCAGGTTCACCCATGATAGTCATTTTTCTCCACTCCTGAAGAGCTGTAGTAAATCAGGCCCAAAGTATTTGTGCCAAGTGACACAATTATTTACACTGGTCAACAAAAATTTTCTTGACAAACAGATTAAAGTCATTTTAGGTTATGTTTGATGCACAGATTCCAAATATGGTATTGGTTTTGCTGGGCTGGCTCTAGTTTTTGATATAATGACCTCAATAATAACCTCATGGAAAACTAAAGAAAAATGAAAATTAAGCAAAATTAAACTAGATATGCCTACGTATATAAAATTACATTTTTGAAATACTTAATGTCAATAAATTCTATATTCAGTATATTTACAGAACTAATCACAACAAAGTCATTGAAAAACTCAGTTTGTTTAATTTCCTTTTATGCTGATGATCAGGACAATCATGTTGAATGTTCCAGCAGTAGTCTGCCATTATGGGTCTGATTTATTAAAGCTCTTCAAGGCTAGAGAAGATACACTTTCGTCAGTGAACTTGGGTGATTCAGCAAACCTGGAATGGATCTTGTCCAGAATTGAAAACATTTCCTAACAAATAGCAAATTACTTTTAAGAAATCCATTCCAGGTTTGCTTGATCATCCAGATTCACCAATGAAAGTGTATCTTCTCCAGTCTCTGAGAGCTTTAATAAATCCCATCCCAATCCCATCTGCCCTGATACCTTTCTTCCATCACCTTTACATCTTGATGAAACCTCTCCCCTTGTTTTGTACCAGTTCTTCAGAATTTTGTGTTTTATGGTTACCCAAAAAGTTCTTGATAACCATGTAAATATATACCTTGTGAAATTTCAATCATTTATTAGTTTCCAAATCTGGGGTCCATCAAAGACTTCTGCTTTTAATTTTTCAGTACTCAGTCCAGGGAAGAATCTACAAATGTATTTGAAGCAATCACCGTCCTTGTTCAGAGCTCTGATAAATTACTTAATTCATCTCAACTTTATGTGTAGTGGAGGGAGAATAACTTTTTCTTTGTCAGCCATTGGCTCGTTAACCACCTGGGCGTTACACTGATGTCTAGATTTCTGTTCCAAAAGCGTTACACTGTTTTTCATGACATTTTTTTTTTTAAATTGTAGACCTGTAACTTACAGAAATATGTCCGCACA
>NW_027319440.1:0-4000 GCF_032062135.1 Pyxicephalus adspersus
AAATGAAGAATAATGCAGTAAAATTCAGAATGTGCTATTATATGTAGTGCAGTACAAATGTATGTATGACCATGACTGGTATGATGAGACCTATGTATTTCCATTGAAAATGAACTACTTATATGTGAAACAGCTTTGTCCTCTAGTTATAGTCCAACATTGCTGAATTGTCCTATGATCAGAGCAAGAGGGCTATACAAGTAATAACAAATTCTTCAATCAACTTCATATGCAGACTATGTGATAAGTGTGTGGCTGATATCAAGATATCCAATAAAGACCATTACATTTTCATCATGTTACAAGACTTACAATATTGGATGTCAAGCAGAAATGAGTATATCAATTTTTTTAATCATGGAAATAAACATGGAGACTTTCAGTTTATATTCATATACTGATAGTGGATTAGTACTTGTTTCCTAAATGCATGAATCTCTACGTATTCACATTTCTACCTTCAAGTGACATAATGTGAGGGGGGGTATATGCTATTCACTTACCAAGGTGAATTATCCCCTTTTACGGGATGATTAACTTGGCTTACTTAATGGTGTTCACCTTGCAAATAATACCCAGTTATATAAAAGGAAACAAGATTTCTCCTTGCACATGATTGAATGGTTGAAGTCAGCAGAGCTGACCTACTTAGTAGCTGACCTACTAAGCTAAGTGATATATCACTTATTAGGACATAATTCATTTTGCTGTGTGAACAACCTTAAGTCCTTGAGTAAATCAACCCCCAGCATTTAGGATTTATTGTAGCAGCAAACTGTCAAAAGACAGTCACAACAACGCCAGGAGCCCTAAACCTTAAAGATGAACTCCAGACAGATATAAAAGACACATAATGGGGTTCTTTGTTAATTACACATCTTTAAATGTATGTTTTTAATGGAAGCATTGCAAATACCTGGACTAAGCATAACCCAGTCCCCGAATAACAATCAATCAGTTCATGATTGACATAGAGAGGAGTCCATCTCTGTACTGCTTCTCTTTCACTTTTCAGTCACTGGCAGGTCCATGCTGACCATCATTCAACAAAAAAACGGAGGACAAGCAACACAATTTATAGTACAGTGACAGAGGTGTTTAAAATCTGGTAAATCTAAACCCAAGAATATAAAGATACAACATATATTAATATAAATGTATATTGCAGTTTGTCAGTCCTTAGATGTGATGCCTGCATTTGTTTTCAGTTTTATCTCCTTTATTTTCACATGGTGAACCTTCCAGTAACTAATTTCCGGTGCTAGCGTGACAATGCTCGTTCACTGTACTTTAGAAGAGGACACTAATACAGAACACAGTATGCAGAGGACAGTAGAACAGAACATATAATGCAGGGGTCAGAAGTTGGTATCACTGAGTTCAGGACTCATGTAATGTATATGTAATACAGGGCTCAGAGGTCAGAAATATACAACACAGCATGCTATAATATGTAACGACATATTTGTTTGTCCACATCATACAGTTCAAGAGTGTGAAGGTATTTGTATTTTTTTTTCTGACTGTTTGCAGATTTCTTGACAGTTAACAACCATGCCTTGACGCTGACATGGGGCACTTTCATTACCATATATGACCTCAAGAGAACTTTTTATGTACATTTCTCACTAAATAAAATAGGAAAAGGAGGTGAAGTGTCCCAATAATTGCATGACTACCCAACATTATAATAGTCTTCTGGTAAAATCATACATACATAAATGCCTTAGAAACTGTTGGCCGCCAGAAAAACAAAAGTGCAGTTTCCCTTGGGGTGTTGTGAGGGTCATACCTGGGAGATGCAGTGGGGCATGCGATGGGTTTGGGGGAACAGGAAGAAGAGGTTGTGGAGAGAGGACCACAACTGGGACTTAGGCCGCAAAGTGTGGAACATATCTCCCTAAGAGGCACATTCACAAAAACAGGTACTCAGTTTTGAGGGATGCATAAGAGCCATTTTAGCGTGGGTCAAGGACCATCGTAACATAGGTTTGTGCACATTCTCCAAAGTATGGATAATGATGAAATAGTTACCCAAATTGAGGCCCAGTCTTTCTTCCTCTGATTGAGTCTGACCTAAGTCTAGTTCCCATTTGCGCACAGCAAAAGTTGCAATGGGATTACTGTCAACAGGCAGTATAGTGAGAAATCAAACCCGGTGTGGTAGGGTTTCTCAAACATACTTGCTAAAAGGAAGTTTTGGAAAGTTAACAGGAGACGACAATTAGGCTTGATTCAATACTGGAGTTGGAGATATTGACAATGTCACATAGAGGAATGTCAGGATTCGAACTCATTGATTCCCAAGTACGGAAGCCTGATAGAGATAGACACATGAGAAATGTTGTTCAGACTACCATCTGAAAGCCTCAGGGTCTGGGAAGCCAGGTAAAAAAGTGGGGTTTGAATAAGATAAGCTAAGGGTGACCATGTGGAAAATGAGAATTTGTAGATCTTCAAGGTGTTAATCATAAGCAGGCTTAAAGTTTTGGGTTTAAATAGAAACAGGTACATAAAAGTAAACTTTCAAGTGGACCCAGAGAGGTACATCACTAATAGCAGGAAGAAACACTAACTGCACTATCTGGGCAGCACCTAGGCCATCTGAATGCTTGTCATTGAATAAAGTAACCCTAGGAACGTAGGGTCTCATTATGCCACATTCACCATTTTTATCTTTTTTTTTTCATTTTTATCACCAACCACTCCTAGCTAATGCCTGTGTGTAGGGCCTTTTTCCATAGTTGGCTGCACATCATTACTCTGAACCAGTTAAGGATAGCAGTGGATGGACCAGTGGTCTGCACAAGGTGTGCAGTCACAGCTGCTTGTAGTCTTCTTCAGGGACACAGCATTAAACATTATAATCACATTATAAAGGATTGGATGGTGTGATTCCTTAGGACAAAAACCTAAAATAATATTCTCCTGAAAATGGGTCTCAGGTTCTATTAAATGTAGACATTTTACTAAATAGCATCATATAACATTCCAGAGCAAATGTGTTTTCCATTGTGAATAAATATCTGTAGGGGAATTCACTGAAAAAAAAAATAGGACTGAATTATATGACGTGTAATACTTTTTACACAATTGGAATGATATGCTAAAAAAGTCTAGTGGAGCGTTAGATTGATTACCACTTTTATATATGGTCATTGTTCAGTTACATTTTTACTCTAGTATACATCTCATTTTGGAAAGCAAACTCAAATTATTTTGCCTGAAAAAGAGCCCTCACTAGCAAACAAACATTGCAAGGGACAAGTCAAATTAAACTGATTACTACAGTATAAATCAGTTCATCATGTTTATTAGTTTCAAATGATCTAGAAATATTTCTAAAAGCATGGTTTGTGATGCAATGGCAGTAGATAGTGACACGTATTGTATGATTTTCATTATTTGGATAGATACATGTATAGTGTGCTGTTGGGTGGTGTTGTAAAGGACAGTATGAGAAATACTAATATTCCACATACAGAATACTTAAATATTTTTAAAATCCAAGTTGGTACATATGGTCTAAACCCCTAACACTCACACGCCCAGAAGTGTAGAGCAACTGAAAGCAGCAGGATTGCACTTGTGAACAGAACAAAAGAGGAGAAAGTTGATATTGGAAGAAAAGAAGAGATAAATATATTTTAAAGAGATTGAACACTTTAAAGTATGAGTGAGTTAATTTGGTGAGCAACCAAAGAGAGAGTGTGTGCTTAGCATGTTGAAGTCTCCTAAAGTAAAAGTGGAAACAATACATAATAGAAAATATGGCAGCCAGGTGGGAAAGAAGTCTAGAACATGATGAGGGGTGGTAAATGACTGCAACACATCTGGAAACTGGAGAATAAAAGGGGAGCAGTGGGAAGCAGAGATGGAAATGCAGACAGAGAAATTGCTTGGCAAACAGGAAAAAGTGATCTTCTTAGCAAGAGATAAAACATTAAATTCAAAAAGATGGGGGAAAAGCCACATGCAAAAAGTGGAGCATTGACAATGA
>NW_027319441.1:0-4000 GCF_032062135.1 Pyxicephalus adspersus
GGGGAATGTCAGCGCACTCGCCGGGGGACAGATCGGACGAAGCAGATGCAGCTAGAAGATGGGATCGAATGGAAGGACACTGTAGGTCGCCAGTGGGACCGGTAAGTTATTATTTTTTATGTTTTTAGTGTGGCTCCGGGTTACCGTTATCAGCTGTTTTTTTTTTTTTACTCCGAGCCACACTTGGGGTTACCGCTCAGAAGGTTAAAAGATCCTGGGAGATTGTAAATATAACATATCACATATAAACAATTTCATTTAATAAATTACTTTAACATTAAGGCCTCTTATTTTTTATACAATTTTTTACCCCTTAAGGGAATGCGTAAGGGGTTTTATTTACTTCTGTACTCATTCCCTAGGGTGGGGTGAGGGATATCTTGGAGTCGCTTTATTAAAGGGGCTTCCAAAATCCAAAGTCATGCTAAAAACACTAAAAAGCCCCTATTGTTTGCATGTATATGTGTGTGTATATTTTTTTTCTCTTTTTTTATATTCTGTTTAAATGCATTTATATATTTATCATACCCTGTTTCCCCGATTATAAGGCACTGCCCCTGATTCATCAAGCAGAATCGAATTATCACTCGCGCATTCGTATTAGCGATCCGGAATCGTACGCGGTAGCGCTATTCAGCAACTGAAAAAGCTCGCGCACGGAGCCGCGCTTATCCGACAGCTTTTTACTGGCGATCTTGCATTAAAAGTCACTGTTCCCCTAAAAAATCATTCTTTCTAATGGCACACACATTACCCATAGCCCTAAAAAAAATGTTACATGTCTTCCTATAGGATGTGTCATAACACTAGCTAGCCTTACCCCAGAGTAGGGTACCCACCCCTGGAAGAAAAATTAAAGCTGTGGTGACATTACTAGACTGTCTGGAAGATGGTATCAGAAAGGCATGTATTTATTTTACTGGGGGAGGGGAAGCTTAGGTGGTAAAAAGAGGAAGGTGGCAGTTGAGAAGGTCCTAGAGTTACGCTGAATATACAACCATCAGCCAATTTATTAGGTATACCTATTTAACTGCTTAAAACTAAAAATGTCTAAATCAGCTAATCACATGGCAGCAACTAAATGTATTTATGCATGTAGACATTGTCAAATAACTGCTGAACTTCATACCAAAGATCAGAATGAGGATGAAACATGATTTAGATAACTTTATTTAGATAACTTTATTGTTGTTTAAATGTATTTCAGAAATCAACAATCAACCAAGTTGACAAATCCTAAAACAGGATAATATTTAGTGTTCAAAAATACCTTGTTGATGCCAGAGGAGGTCAGATGAGAATGACCAGACTATTTTGAGCTAGTAGAAAGGCAACAGTAGCTTAAATAACTATTTGTTACAACCAAAGTATGTAGAAGAGTATTTCTGAATGCACAACACATGCAACCTTGAAACAGATGGGCTACAGCATAGGAGACCAATTTGGGTGCCATTATTCAGATAATAACAGGTACCTGAGGCTACAATTTTGCACAGAACGATGCCAGGATACTTTGCATATTCTGGTATCGAACCCCAAGCTGTGCAGCTCTTAGAAAAGAAGACTGAAAATTGCTGGGTAAGCATGTTTTCTTGCAGAAGGGACAGATGTTCAAAAAACCCTGCCTGGTGACAATTTAAGATGCAAAACTATAGCTCCTCCCTATTGAATGCCTAATTAGGTGTACCAATCACAAAGTATAGTGATGATTCTCATTATATATTTCTAGGACTAATTTAGCTGGAAAATAGCCAATTTTACATGTTACCTTTTAGATTGTGAAAAAAAATTGGTGCACCTGCAGGAGAGGACAATACAAATTATATGTTAGTTAGATTAAATCTATTCCCTAAATACTAAAAATCAGCCATTAAATAAAAGTTACTTATTTAAAGTTTTCAAATGGGATGAAATTAGTCAGAACTCATCCCAAAACACCATTTCTTATTGGTGAGTTAGATCTGATGAAGCCAAATTAAGGCAGTGCATCCTTATACAAGTGAAATAAAAAGAACAGGTGTGGGGGTAGATGACATCTCTCCCCCCGTGCCAATAAAATCATCCAAAATCATCATGGCCTTTTATTAAAAGAATAAAAAATTCTGTTTTTTTTGAGAGTTAGTAAGGGGTTGACTTTTGGCAGGCTATTTATTATTGCTGGTGTAGAACAGGAATGGGGTGATTTTCCACCTTTTCATGTTTAACCGACAGTACAGAAATTAACTGGAAATCTCTCAAAAAGTGTTTATAATTTGGACAGCAAAGTCACAGTTTTAAAATTTTACATCTGCTACCAGGATCTGCAAATTGTAGTTTATTTTTAAACTGGCACTCAATTTTTTTTTGTAGTATTCAATTTTTTAGGTAGTACTGTCTTAATACAAAAATGACAAAACTCGTAATAATAAAATCCTTTTTATTATTTTTTTTTATTTTACTTAATAACCATGATATGGTTATCAAAACGTAAATAAAAGCATAAAATAACACTGACGAATCTGTGCCCAAAAAGAATGCAAACAAAAGTTGAATGACTAGTCAATAGCTTCACATGTAAGCTCTATGCAGCTTATTATGCCTAATTCCTAATTAATTATATGTGGCAGGGCTATCGCAACTTTTGGCCCGATATCAAAAAGTGGAAGGAGAGGTGGAGAAAGACCATATCCACAAAATGAAAAAAAAAAAACAAAAATATAAAGATCTTTAAACTGCAGATCCTCCATTACAACTCCCTTCCCACCAAAAGTGAGCAGCACAGTAGTGACAGCTTTAAGGCTTAGTTCAAAAACTGGCAACCACTAGATACCTAGGAATGGTAACTGGAGATAACCACTAAGCTTTATGAAGCCCCCGCAAAAAAAAATTTGGGACTCTATTTATAAACATGGAGTCTGAAATTTGTGGGAATCTATTAATGCCATTGTAACATATTGACTGTGAAGATTCCCTATTTTCAGATACATATATAAAACTCATAGGAATAACAGTTAGAGGCATCCTAAAATCTTACCTAGTAGATATACATCTATGAGGCTAAAGGAACACAAGTGTCTGGATCTTTCTCTATGAAATAACAAGCCCACCTTGAATTATTTTAGGCATTTAGCATTGTTTTTCTAAAAGTATAAATCACCTATGTAATAAAGACAAGGCTAGTATGTGAATATGTAAAAAAAACTGCTTATCAAAACACAAGAGCACAGTTGATACAATTAGTTTGATTATTTAATTATGTGCATTTTCACCAAAAGTATACTGAAAATGTCAATGTGACACTTTACCAGCAAAAAGCATTTTATGTGTCAGACAAGAGAAGAAATACCTTGCTGAGAAAATTACACAGAGCAAAAGTAAGTGTTAAAGATCACGTTGTAGAAAAATGTCAGCTTTGGTGACTACATGAAAATCAATAAGTGCTCCTATGCAGAAAAACAATGTAAAGTTGATTTAATTATTTAAAGTCTGGATTGGAAAATTCTATGTCTGTCATACATGTTCTTATTAGTAAATTCCAGTCTCTGGTTAACTCAGTATAGACTTACATAGCACTAATGTGTTTTATTCTAATTACTGTTGTGTGTTTTGTTTGAAAGTTACTTTGATAATTGCAAGTGAAGAGAAAATAGTTTATGGCTACATATTTGTAGAAAACTAATCAAATGAATTAACTAAATTGCTGATATTTCATATAGAGAGTTTATCTAATTTGTTTTCTATTTAGATGTCAAAGACAGATTAAAAAAAAATAAACAGACCTAAATCCCTGCAGTATTGTTTCTGCTATCATCATAACTTTGATAGCTAAAACGCATCTTTGCAATTTGGTGCCTTGTGTTAACATGCATGTTACCACAACACATGATAATATAGGTTACATACGTTAGTGTGTTGGGGTGCAGTTTAAAATGAATTTTACATTATTGTGCACAATGTCTCCTGCATGCTTTACTGTAAGACACCACAAAGCAAAGATGTGCTTCAGCCCTTAAAGTTTTTT
>NW_027319442.1:0-4000 GCF_032062135.1 Pyxicephalus adspersus
ACATTTGGCTAAAATGTACATTTCTGCATTTTGATTTGTTCACATGATAAGCCTAAGAGTCTGCTTTCTTTAAAAAATCCATCTGCTTACATTGCGTTTCACAGCCATCTTTAGATATACCAGTCAATATAACCAATTTACTCTATTTTATTTTGTGGCTAGAGATGTTTTAAAGAAATTGCTTACACATGAGGCATGCTGCTGATAATCAGTACCTTCAGCCAGTTGAAATCATTCACAAACCTGCAAGGACAACACACAGGGTCCCTACATCAGCAGAATTCCAAGTCTACATTATGGAAAGAATTGACAATGCCATAAAATCCACCAAGCTTCACTTCTAATAATACTACAAGCCTAGCGTTGTCAGACTAGTTAGTATATAAAAACAATCATTTATTAAACTTAACCAAAAACAATCAATTTGCTTGCATGCACTAAATTATCTTGGTGTAATTTATTTTGTGGGACTACTATTAATATGATGTGAGTTAATGACCAGACAAATTAAGTACTGCCCACCCATAAACAACTCTAGATTGAACTCATAAACACCTATAATGAAATTCCCAATGAAATGCAATTCCCTATGCCACTATCATGTCTTCATGTCATGTTTCTATCCTGATATAGTGGTTTAATTAAATCTGATCCGGATAACATTTCTCACAAATATGTTTATGAAGATAATGATGAATAGGTTATTCAGTTGATTCACATAGTGAGAGCTTATAAGAACTTTTCACCCAGAGTTAACATTATCTGAATAAAAAAATAGTAAAGAGGGAAAATAATTTTGTTTATGTATGCCAACAATATCTTTTTCTATTTCAATTATTTGTGAAGCAGTATGCAATAGAGTTTCTTACCAAAACTTTTCATGTTCAGTTTCTTTGTCATAAATATTGCTTGATCTAAAATTTGGAGGGTAAATCAATGGACCTTAAGCTTGTTGGAGGTTCCAAATAAATCAATAAATGTGTGGTAGCTTTCTACTGCCAGAGGAAGCCCCATGTTGTGTGGAGTGAATAGATGGGAGCAACACAGAATTTGGTTTAGATATTAATTTTCATATGGTATGTCACAATAAACAATGATATGTGTTTTGGGTGGTGTGCACAATTTCCCTGATTGCCAAAGAACATACAGCCCAACACCACAACCATGTTCCTATTCCATAGGCTTCCCTTGCAAGTGAGTCAGCAAGTGAGCAAGCTGTATGTTCTTATATCTGTTTGAGGACTGAAGGACATGAAACTTAGGATCACTGTGATTTATATTGAAAATTGAAAGAGATCACTTACTACTTAGCTAAACGGGATTTGAATATACCATTGCCACCATAACCACCTCCTTCCTTGCAACAATTTTAAATAAGAGGGCTGCTGGAAGTACCAAACATCAGACTTCCTCCTGAAGAAGTGGATTTTTTCCACGAAACGTGTCGAGAAGTAATTCAGAATTTACACCCTTTGGGGGTATTCTGTAAGAAGAGGTCATTATATACACCCACAATTTTATTGTGTTTTATGTATTTAAAATGATGTTTGTTTTTAATGTTTATTATTAAAATTTTGTTTTTTTTGTAATATATTGATGGTACTGGCTTTAAAAGTCCCACTTAAAATTGATGTCTTTCATCGCATATCTTTTCCTATAAATGTTAGGGATGTGGCCTGTTTAAGATAAAGAAATGTATATAGGTTGATTTTTCTTTAAATAATAGACATAACCTGGCAAACTTCACTTGGCATCAAGCTATGAAAAACAAACTGATTTTGGCCAGCCCAATTTCTGTTTTACCACTGCTTCCCCCCTCTAATTTACAAGTATACAAGTTGTGTTTGGCTTATGAGTTATTTTTCTCCTATAGATAAAGGACGGATTATATGGACAGAATTAAAACTAAATGCTGGAAGGAGGAAAATAGTCAAGCTTAATGATGGAAAACCTAGGGCAAGATAGACTGTGGTTATAAGCTCCCTATGAGATATATACATGATTTTTATCACCTCCCATAACTATTACACAGTTAGTAAAAGTTATAATAATAAGTGGATGAATAGTTTCCCAACAGCAACTAATATAACAAGAAGAAATAGGATATATAAAAGTTTGAGGTAATTCAGGGAAGTAGGCTTGGAGAAATATATCTGTATTGAATATATAGGGCTTATAAATCTATCTAAATATATCAATACTTTAAATAGACAGGAAAACACCTTGCGGTGGGAAATTGACCTAAACAAAATGCTGAATTTTTTAAACTAAGGTTCTTCATTTAAAAAAGCAGTATTTCTTTGGGTGCTGTATAAGCTTGAGTGTGTAAAGGGGTTAAAATTAGTTTTTGTTGTAAAAATATGTAGACTTTTAACTGGATTTTAGAGATTAAAATGATTATTGAGTAAGTAGGTATCAATTGGACTGACTACTGTGGCCCTATGGTGTATAACATTTTTGCTTAGCTTGGATAGGTGTTCCTGGGTCTTCAAGAAAGCAATAGAAATGTGGTGGCTTTGAATATTTTAATTGTTTTTAAAAATTGGGGCGGGAATAGGATGCAGTAAATTAGTCAAATTAAACATTAGATTTAATATTTTATGAATGTAGAATATTATGAGGCCCTTGGGGTCAGATAGAGAATTAGAGGAAAACAAATTTAAAAGGCATTGGGTGGGGGTATAGAGATATAATGCTAACGTTTATAGGTTTATGCACTGGATATGTCTTTCAATTATCACATACTTCTTTTATATTCCTCTGTTAAATTGAAAAATAAATTCTTCCACTTAAGTGATTGTCCAATACTATTGTACAAATGTACATGAAAGCACACCTATGTTTATTTAACACACAATCTCCACATGTAAAATAAAATTACTTTTAGTTGTATTTATCTCTGGCCCAATTGATGTTTTCTGTAATAAAAGTGGGCATTCGGCAGTATGTAATCACTCAATGACCACTGCTTCTACAAATCCAATCATTGCATCAATGGTTTTGTTATTATTGTGTGTTAGCAGTATTAACTTTCTATTTTTCTTTCTTTTAAGCAACTGAAGAACAGCTCAGACAGTTAATCGTTATGCATTGTGATTTGCAATTGCATTTCAAACTATAAAAAAGAAGTCAAAGGCTCTGATCTCTGTGGTCATCCTTTGTACTGTGCTAATATGCTTTATGTGGCAATTTACAGTCAAAGGAATTTTTTAAGTCTATTATAGAAATGAATAGGCCATTTAGGCTAATGGGTCATCTACATCATAAGTAATATTTAATATACAATATAGGACCAAATTGTTTCAAATAAGAACACTTTACATTGTGCAAGGGAAAATGACTAAACGCATTCTTTAGCTTTCCAGTGATGTTTAATATTTACTATATTTTAAATCCTAAAGAGGAAACATTGCCCCTGATTCATCAAGCAAAATCGGATTATCGGTCGCGCATTCGTATTAGCGATCCGGAATCGTGCGCGATCGCGCTATTCAACAACCGGAAAAGCTCGCGCACGAAGCCGGACGACGACTGACTGTACACACGGCAGATTTTCGCCCGATAATTGGCCGATACCGATTATCGGGCGAGAAAAATTTGCCGTGTGTACGCAGCTTTACAAGCAGTACACCACAAACTCACATAACTCCAGAACTGCAGTAGCCATCCCCAGCACGTAAAAAAATTATCAGTCAAGCTCCAAAAACTAAACTTACAGATTTAGAAGATTGATGTGGATCAGAGGTTTGTAGGAGGGATGACACTGCAGGTCTGACTCAACTGAGAATAAGGCTGCTTTTTTGAAAAGAGGAAAATCCAAAAATGGCTATATCTTTCCAATAAATGGTATTTTAAAATGTTTATAGTTTGCATCAAGTTGATTGATGAATAACAGATTTTAAAAGGCAATGGTTATTTTTAAAATACATCTGACCCAAAGCCAAAACTGTCATTATTATGTTGTTTTTAATTACAAATTCTGAAACTTGGAAATGCTGGA
>NW_027319443.1:0-4000 GCF_032062135.1 Pyxicephalus adspersus
TTATGTGCCAAATGCTGTACTAAAAGCATTTATGAAGCTTTTGCCTAGTGTGGGGCTTTCTCATGTAATAGTTTTTTGATTGAGTCTCTGAAGAATTGCCTCAACCAATTCTATTTTGAACAAGTGCTGTAGTTTCAATAAAAACGTATGCAATGGAGGGGGGGGGGGGGGGGTGAGTAAGGAGA
This sequence comes from Pyxicephalus adspersus, assembly GCF_032062135.1. NCBI lineage: Eukaryota > Metazoa > Chordata > Amphibia > Anura > Pyxicephalidae > Pyxicephalus > Pyxicephalus adspersus. The sequence continues at coordinate 186 of NW_027319443.1, forward strand.
GATCCAGCAAACATTGGCCATGCCATGTAACGAAGCCCAGAACCACCCACTTTTTGTGTAAACAGGAGAAAGTTAAGAAGATGGATATGAGTATGTAGTAAACTCATACTCATTAAAAATCCCCATTTCATGGAGAACTGTAACTGTTCTATAAAAAAAAACATGTAAAATGTTACGCCATTGGGTCATGTCAAGATTTGGAAAGTGATGTATCCAGTGACTCCAGCCATTAAGCCCTTTTTCATACTTGAGGTCCAAACATTGTGCAGTTATATGATCCTGGGTGCAAAGCAAATTAATACTGCCACTGAGAGAAACAAACCACATCATGCGTAAACACATTCGCGTATGGTTGTGTGTGCAGATGAGTAAAATAAACTGTGTAGCCAAAAACGGCTTGTCACTTTCTGGAACCATGCCACAATCTACTGCAGCAGTGTGCACAAAATGGATCACACAAGCACCGCTGTTCACTTGAATAAGAGCATATGGGTGGGGTCTGTGGCAAAACATTGTTGTAAACTGTGGTTCTTGATACTTTGTGCAGCCCTATTTTTTATTTTATTTTACATTTGTGTGCATTTCCTCTTGCAGGTTCTCAACTGATGAAGGGCAGTGTTGGTTTTCTTACAATTTCACTACTCAACCTGTAATTTTTACTGGTCTGGCCTCAGAGCCAGGAGCTCGTTCACTGAATGTCACTGTGTGGGGATATGAGCCAGGATATTTTCAAAGAGTTTGGAAGTCGTACACTATCGATTTTGCTTCTATTCTGAAAAAGAATTGTGAGTATCAAAGTATGTTGACTACAGTATTCTTATGCCTGTTAAGTTGTTTCTGAAAATGATCATCAAAGGGTTTTTTTTTCTCCTCACATTAACATTTTGCTTTTTTAATATACATATACAGTTGGCAAAAAAATTTCATTATGGTTCTATAGATTTTTCTTTTTTGCATAGCTATGCAGGTTTTTTTTTTTTTTTGGTTACTCAAGAAATGGGGTTTGCTCCTACAGAAACTCCTAATTAGAAAATGTCAGGTAATGGGTTATTGTTTCTGTGTTTACTAGTTCTGAGCAGTAGGCTTAAATTAAACATGTGCAAAGGTGTCCAAAACAAACAGATACAAACCATAACAAGAGTCTCTGGTGTTCCTTTTGTCTTATGAAATTGTTATTCCATGCCCATAAACTGATATAGGAAAAGCCAGGGGTATTAGACACCCTTTGTTTGCCACCTGCAATAACTATTTAAATTTTACTCCAGCCAGGTTCAGACCTGTCAAGGTAATGGTGACATTTACCGCTCAATTTTTTTCTGTTGAGCTGGTGACAAGAAAGGACGTGCATCACTGCTCTTTATTTCTTTACTCACATATGTGCTGGTGACCATGTACCCCAAACCCCCTCATACCTATTCCCAGGGTGTTTGGTGGGAGAATATCTACTGACTACGAAGACATCTGAATATCAAATAAGCCATTTTTGGTACTTTTACCATTCTGGTACCTAACCGCAGTCAGGGTAAGTTATCTAGCATGTGAAGGATTTGATATCCCTTTTTGAATATTATTTACCCACAGCCACAGGGTGCTTGTTCACCTCATCACCACCAGACTCTTTTACACCAACCACTCGCAATTAATCTGTAAAGAAATGCGTCACTAATTGCAAGCCTGCAAATTCTGGCTAGGTCCTGAGCTCAGGTCTCGCTGCAAGATATCAGCTTCACATGCGACCCTCGTGAAGTCTGTTTCTGATAACAGAAACATGTACAAAGACACAGATGTTAGTCCTGCTTTTGGGTTATTGCCTTTATACAACCCTGTCCAGTTCTTTGTGTAAAGGCCCATATCCTCCACATTCTTGAGCCTGTGCTGGGAGACATTTTTTCATTGGTTTAAAAAGGTGTGTGTGTGATCCTGGAGGATCTGAACTAACTGTGCAGCCTGAGTGGGCTGCAGGTACCTGCTAGTGTTGTTGTTGGAATTTGGGTCGTCCTAATGTTCGACCCGAATATGACCGTTCGAATTTGGGTTGACCTGACCCGAATTTTGCTGCATTCGGTTACCCGAATTCGGCCCTCCCACACTTCACTCAAACACTGGGCACCTCCCCCATGATGCACAGTGCCTTACAATTACAGCAGGGATGCCCCCTCCATCTTTGTTGTGGCAGACAGCCGATTGGCTGTCTGTCACTGCATGCCACACAGGCAGCCACTGGGCCTATATAAGGCGAAGGCGTGCCTGCATTTACCACTCCTGACAGATTTTGCTGATAGCAACACAACCTCTCTGTGCTGCTTGGCTTGCTTTCTTTGTCAAGTAAAAAAAAAGTGCTTTTCTTTGGTAGACTGTGTCACACTCACACTATTAGATTGTTGGATTGTACTGTATTTGTGCAGTCCTGAAATCTACTGTACTCAGATAGGAAGAGTGTTTCACTGTTTGCTAGAAAGATAGCTAGATAGATAGAAAGGTAGAAGGCTAGAAAGCTAGATAGATAGAAAGCTAGATAGTCAGTCAGTGTGTTACATACACGCAGCCAGAGGCAGGGTCCCCTCGCTGACTGCGTGCACAGTATCACACTTGTACTGCGAGACAGACGCAGTGTATACTGCAGTATATAGTTTGTATAATGTGGTGCATATTACAAGCGTCACCACTGAAGCAAAGTGCTGCATACAACACAGTGCACTTGCATTTTGTGTGTCATGCCCACCCCCCATAAAATTGACCTATAAATTAAATAAATATATATATATTAGTAGCTACAAAGTATTTTGCAGGGTGTCAAGCCACATAAATAAAAACATTTGTACAATGTCTGGCCAAAGAGGAAAGGGCAGCTTTGGCAGGGGTGCTGGCAAGCAAACCAGTCTGAGTTTGTTTTTAGCTGCAGACCCAAGAACAAGAAGCGCTGCTGTTGGTGGTGGGAAAGGTAAGGCCTCGGTTTACGAGAACGAGTGTAGTTCAGACCACAGATTCGGTAAAGTAATAGTGGGGTGTGTTAGTGTAAGAAGTACATCGTCTGCATAAAGCGAAATCTTCTAGGAGGAGCCCTTTACCCCAACACCTTGGATATCTGGGATAGACCTAATTTTTGCTGCCAAGGGTTCGATGCATAAGGCAAACAAAAGGGGGGACAGTGGGCAACCCTGACGTGTACCATTTTTAATAGAAAATTGTCTGGAGGAGGCATGGGGCAATGTAACGGAGGCTGTCGGGCTGCTATAAAGGGACCGAATTGCCTGGAAAAAGGGTCCGGAAAAGCCCAGCTTGGCAAGCCTGGAAAACATAAACAGCCAACTAAGGCGATCAAACACCTTTTCAGCATCTAGGCTAAGAGTCAGGGATGGGGTTTCACGTTTGTTAAGGATATCTATCACATCAATCACCCTTCGGGTGTTGTCACTTGCATGCCGAAAAGGGATAAAACCAGTTTGGTCTCCATGTATTAAATATGGCAGAAGCCGTGAGAGTCTGTTAGCCAGCAATTTGTTGTATATTTTAAGATCAGATTTAAGCAGTGCTATGGGTCTATAGTTAGCGCAGTCTACCGGGTCTTTACCTGGAAGGCGGAATAGGTTTACCTTGTAAAAAATCATTAAATAAAGCCTCTAAGTGTGGGAGTAATTCTGGTAGAAAAGTTTTGTAATACAAGTACGATAGGCCATCTGGATCAGGGGCTTTATTAGGGGGAAGACGAGATATAATTTTAAAGATTTCTTCCTCGGTTATGGGTCGGTTGAGATGTTCCAGGTGCTCTTCCAACAGCTGGGGAAGATCTAGGTCCACTAAGTAGGAATCTATTT
>NW_027319444.1:0-4000 GCF_032062135.1 Pyxicephalus adspersus
CAGCTCCACCATTTTTTACACTCTCTCCCTGCTATAGCTGATTATCAAAGGTCGTTTATGGAGTTTGAATCTCTATGCACCAAACAGGGTCCAGTTAGACAACTGACTTCTTATCTATTTTCTATCCTGATTGACCCTGAGCCAGACTTTACACCGCCCTATATATCAAAATGGGCCCACGATTTGAACATTACCTTTTCATAGACTGAAAGGGATCAACACACTTCATAGCACAATCATCAATTATTAGTTCTACATATCAGGAAAATGGCTACAAAATTATGACCAGGTGGTATAGAGTGCCATCCTGCCTACATTATATGTTCCCAGAGGTTCTAAATGTATGCTGGAGATGCAATGAGTAACAAGGTTCTTTTCTGCACATATTTTGGGAATGCCTGAGGGTTCGTCCATTCTGGGAGGAAGTTTACAAACTATCAAATTCCTTTTGAGGTAGGATTCTTTCTGCTGCATTATACAACAATCCCTAGAAACAATTATCCTAAATTCTCCTCATAAGACTGATTGACGCAGCGAGAGGCTGTATACCTGCATTATGGCGACAAATAGGGACCCCTAGCATTTCACAATGGCTGACAGGCGTTAATGAGATGAATATAATGAAGGAGTTGACTGTTTAATAAGAGGCACTGAGGAAACACATAACCAGAGATAGTTTTACTGGGTCATGTTCCCTGACTCATTCAATTACTTGACTACCCTACAAACAAACACTTGAATGTACCTGAAAGGATCTGCAGGTTTTTTGGCTCTATTCCTCTGTCCTCTCAATCCATCCCAGAGTCTCTCATGCATCAGAACAGGCGCGTCTGGGAAGAATCACTCAACAACGCATACACTCGTATGGTATCAAGCAATCTCCAACTTTATTATAACAAACATTAGTTTATATATCATAACAATATGCCATTGCACATGTTCATTTATTAGAATGAAATGGAAAATCACTAAAATATGTATTCTAAATGAAACTGTTTAGCGACATAATTTCAGACACATACAAAACATCTTGTTATTCATAAACAATCGACATTATCTGAGTTTAGCAGAATTAACAAGGACACTCATCTTGGCAGAACATCAGGTTTATACACATATAGTCTAAACAACCAAGGAATACATTTAGTTCTCATAACTAAGCTCTCATAACTAAAAACTAGAATACAAAACAAAATGGAGTGTCTCAGGCCCTTTCAATCCCCTCTTAAGTCATGAATATGACTTTACCTCTTATGATTCATCTGTAGGTACTCAATGTACTCATGTCCAACGCCCCTTGGTCTAGGACAGAATGCCTGAAATGCTTGCAATAAGGAGGGAATACACTGAATACAGCAACACAGCAAGATTAGACAGACGATTATAATAATTCCATACATAAAGAGCGTTTTCAACCAGGTAATATCAGGTAACCAACTCAGAAACCAATCCCACCATGAGGATGATCCCACATCTTGTTTAATACCTTGTACACTTTCTTGTAATGCCTGTATTTCTTCCTCTATGGACTTTGAATGATCTGATACAACACATACCCTTAAAACTCTGGCATCCTAAATTTTGCTTAAGTAATAGATAATCTACAGCAAATCTATTTTCTGACACTGCTCCTCTCAAACCTTGTAGATCTAACAGTATATCGGCTAGAGCAGTGGAGGTATGATTCAGAGATTTAGCTAAATCACATGCAATAGAATTTATAGTTTGAGTATTATATATAGCCAATCCTGGGACTCCTACAATAGATGCTCCCAGGCTAATGTACTCAGAAGCACTTAATAGGGGCAACCCAGAGGTACAATCAGGAGACAATTGTTTGGCAATTGATTTATTCCCTCTCCAATTATCCCTTGTAGGTTTCCCTCTTGGGAGTGCTACTGTAAGTCTAGAAAAGGCACAAGGACCTCCGGTAACATTACCAGGGATATAATTGAAAGTAACATTACCACAAGATAGGAACCACCCAGTGGGTAGTCCAATATCCTCATTTACACCAGGCACCGGATGGGTGGCATTACAAGTCATATTATTAGTAACATTACGTAGTGGTACCTTCATGCCTATACCATTATACTTTCCAGTATTATTATATGTATATTGCAGGTATGCTCTGACATTAGCATATCCAACATTATTTCCTGGAGAGCCATGTAGCTGGCCAGCTAAAACCTGTCCTAGGTTATTAGTGCAGCATATTCTGTATACACCTAAACCTGCCAACAGCCCCACTATACAGCTCATATGCTCATATGTTTAAGCTAGACACAGAGTTATCACTGTATTTTATGATTGTGAATGTGCTAACAGAGAGAGAGAGAGAACAGAGAGAGAGAGAGAGAGAACAGCAAGAGTTCCAGCCAGAGAGTTCCATAAGAGTAGACAAAAGGCCAAAAAGTTCCATCATTATCAACATCATTATCAACATCATTATCAACATCATTATCAACATTATTACCAGCATCATAAACATCATAAACAACAGCATTATTATCTTCAGCATCAGTATCATTACCATCACCAGTATCAGTATCAGTATTATTATCATTATCATCAAAACTTCAACCATCATTTTGTGATACTTTATTCAACACGTTTGTACATAGACTTTCTGCTGCAGAATCAGCAGTGTTACATGAAGAAAGTTTGAAGTTAATAAAGAAGTTATTTAAAGTATTTGGTGTGCTCTTTAAACCTACTACTTTTATGGAACGGTATTAGGGGAATTATAGAGTAAAGACAGTTTGATCGGACTAAAGAGAAACAGAAATCATAATTCCTTTAATGCCACAGCGCACAAGGCACCTCATCGTGCTGCGCCTGCCACAAGCCATTCATCCAATGGAGGTTGAGGCACACCTGACCAAAACTAAAACAATTATGGGCTGCTGTGACATTAACAGTGCTTACCATAATCTTATCCTTTGGTTTCCGGATATGACATTCCCCACAATAGTAGTAAATGGAGGAGGGTAATGTGAATTTGGGATACTGTTGTCTGCTATACCACAACTGTGCTAATATGCTCTGTGGAGTGGACACTGCTATTAAACATGTGTGTGTAATATGTCCTGGGTTAAGAGGGTTCTGCAAACACATAGAACTAACATTTAGAGCTCTCTGCCACACAGAAAAGGTATCTCTTCAGGGTGATAGATGCATGTAGTTGTAAGCCATATAGGCAGGAATATACACAAGTTACAAATCGTCAATAGGCAAAGCACTCTCCCAGAATCCTGTGAGTTCAACATCTTCAGCCTGTGATAGGCCACTCTTCAGGGATTTTACACCTGCTTCACCCTCTTTGTCTCTGTTTGATGCCGGAGAAGGAACCTCCAGAACCCTTTTTACTCTGCTAGCGTGAATCCAAATTGGAGCCTCCTCCGTGAGAATCACTGTCCTGGTGACTGTTACCACTCGAGTGGGTGGTCCAAACGGGAACTCAATCTGTTTCCGTCCTTTTGCCAGGCGCTGGACTATCACTACATCCCCTGGTTGGAAAGGATGCGTAGGTTCCTGTGAAGAGAAAGGAGAGGCACGAGCAACATTTTTCTCAATTTGATCTAAAGTTTCTAAAAGTTTTCTCACTTATTCTGCCTGTACTACTTCTAGATCCCCTTTTTCTATCACGGGGCTTTTGGACCCCAAGGAGTAGGGAAGGGTCTTCCCATTAGGAACTCAAATGGTGAGTAGCCAGTATTCTTATTAGGCTGCATCCTAATTTCTGCTAGGGCTACAGGCAAAAACTTTTTCCAATTTGTAAACGTACCCCCAGTAATTTTCCTTAGTTTTTCCTTAATTGTTCTATTCATCCTTTCTACTACCTCAGAACTCCGAGGGTGGTATAGGTGGTGGAACTTCCAGTCAATCCTAAGGGATTGGAATATGGGTAAAGTCAATTTGTAAATGAGTGAATGGTGAAGTCGGGTAACTCAGATGCTGGTGTTGGACTTTGAGTTATTTGGGTTGTTTCTGAGACATA
>NW_027319445.1:0-4000 GCF_032062135.1 Pyxicephalus adspersus
AAAGTCCAACATCACAATCAAGACAGTAGAACCTGGTTTCCTTGTGGATCTTCCTTCCTCTGTCATGAGTCTTTGAGAAGCAAACAACGCACATCCGTGTAGGTGCCTTTGTTTGGGTTGGTGGGATGTATTCAGTGAGTGACAACCAGTCAGGCATTCTGGGTTGACAGCAGTAGCAGCACGTCATCCAGGTCTATGCACAGCCACTGATGGTGTTTGGTGGTTTTTAACTATGGATTCTGAAACTTTCAAAATGAAGCAATGATTCACAGGCCTCTGATTTTTTTTTTTCTGTACAGAATATAGGCATTCTATAAGCACTGCTCAACAAGATGCCTGAAGATTTTTTTGTAATACTTCCTTTTCTGTTTTCCTATCACTGGGTAGAATGTCATGGCTTGGTCAGCTCTGTCAACACCTCCCATGGTATTGTTGTAGTCAATCACCACCTGTGGCTTCATCACTTCTTTCCCACTTTTTGTGCATACCAGAATAGTGGAGGCATTAAGGACAGTACTCATCAGGCACACATTTTTTGGCACGCCATCTCAGGGCCATCATTTTGCCTTTCTGCCAGGTAACCATTTCTCCTGTCTTCAGCTTCCCTCTTTCAAACAGTGCTGGCAGATTGCACTGGTTAGACCTAACAGTTCCATATGCATCTGTTCAGTGTTGCAGAAAGAACTCATAAAGCTCAGGAGAAGTGTAAAAGTTGTCAGTTGTGACACAATAGCCCTGATCTAGCAATGGCTCTATGAGAGATAGCACTGAAGATGTTGCTAATCCATATTGGCTGTATCTGGTGTTGAATTGTGTCCTTTTTCCAGTGTAAATTACTGTATTCCAAATGTAGCCAAATGGGGATTTGCACAGCATATACGTTTTCACAACAAATCGTGCCCTCTTTGACGCAATGTAACGCACCGAGCTGAGCCTCCCCTTGTAAGCCATTTTCTTTAGTTTTAGTGCAGAATGGATAGTTTCATCAAAGTCTTCATTGTTGGCAAAGTGTGAAAAGTGTAAAAATGTCATGATGGGGGAAAATCGGTATTCTGGCATGACTGTGCCAATGAATAGAGTGGCAAGCATTTTATTCTTGGACCAGTACCACTTCTGCAGGGGTTTGCCCACAACTCCTTGCAGGATCACTAGGCCCAAAAACAGCCAAATGTCATCCTTGGTTTCCTATATTCTGCCTCTTGCAAACCTCAGGTGTGGAGCACCTAATTAGTGTCCAGCATTTTTTTGATAACTTCATCAGTCAAAAATAACTTCAGGTATGCCAGGGGGTTGAGACGTTCAGCCTCCATTTTTATCCCAGGTGCCCCCATGGAAATCTTGGGGGCGGTGCCTGGTCCGCATTAAGATCAATGGAGCACCAAGTGCGCACATCACTGACCTCAGGTTCAGAATCGTCGCTCAGTTCACTTTCGCTGTCTGATGACAAATTTTCTGGTGACTCACTATCACTTGATTCCACAAGTGACTCCAAATCACTGTCGCTGCTTTCAATTTCTTCAAAAACAGCGCTTGCCCTGGCGATACGCCTTTTGGATGCCATGGATGTGGTCTTCATTAATCAGTCAGGAACGTTCAAGGTCAATGACAAAGTGATCAAATGATGCATTCAGAAAAATGATGAAGTAAGTCATCAAAAGTTCAACAAAAGGTCATATCCAGGGCTAATTGTGGGCAAAATGTAAATCAGGGCACTAGGCAATGATGATTGATGCACTAAAATATTTACTTGTACATTTATTATGTGTTTTATTGTGTATTTTACTGTAAAAACCATTTAAAAGCGGATTACATTATAATCTGCTTTTAAATTTCCCGCCCGACCACACCCCCTAATGTACCGACGCTACCGCATCAGCCTGGGATTGCTCGGATTTTGTTACCCTGAGTGTGACTCGGGATTACTCGGGATTACCGCTTTTTGCAACTAAAATCCACCCCGAGGTTATGTCATATTTGGTGTGTTATTGGTGTTTTGGTATTTATTTTGTTATCTATTTATGTTTTCTTAAATGGTAAATTTATTAGCCTAATAGAAGGGCCTATGGGCAATTCAAGAAAAATTTAGTGTGGTGTATTTTTTGGTTAGGGTGGGGTGGGGAACTGACTGTGGTGCTCTGTTTTTCTTCGGGTCAAGTGAGGTGAGGGCAAAGCAAATGAATCTAAAACAATAATACATAGATAGAAAAAAAACTTATCACTTACCTTTACAGATTTCTAAATCTCCAATCTTAACTTTAAAAAAAAAAAATATATATATATATATATATATATATATATATATCAGTGTTCTCCCCAGAACCCCCCTGGGGAGTGTTCTCCCCAGAAATTTTTTTAAGCCGGGTGGTATCAGATGCAGTTGAACTGCAGACTTTCAGCTTTAATTCAGTGGGTTGAACAAAAAGATTGCATAAAAATGTGAGGAACTAAAGCCTTTTTTTTTACACAATCACTATATTTCAGAGGCTCAAAAGTAAAAGTGGGCTGGTGTGGGCAATTCCTTCATTATGTAATTATCATTTAAGCAGATAAAAGGCCTGGAGTTGATTTGAGGGGGGGCGGGGTGATTGTATGTAGAAGAGTTTTTCAGACAACATGCAGTCAAAGGAGCTCTTAAGCCATCCTTAAGCTGTAAAAACAGAAAAAAACCCTCCGAAAAATTGGTACAATATTAGGAGTGGCAAAACCTACAGTTTGGTACATCATGAGAAAGAAACAAAGCAATGGTGAATTCAGCAACCCCAAAAGACCTAGGCGTCCACAGAAGACAACAGTGGTGGATGATCGCAGAATCATTTCCATGGTGAAGAGAAACCCCTTCACAACAGTCAACCAAGTGAACAACACTCTGCAGGAAGAAGGCATATCGATTCAAGTCTCAAGTATTCAAGTCTACCATAAAGAGAAGACTGCATGAAAGTGAATACTGAGGGTGCACTGCAAGGTGCAAGCCACTCATAGGCCTCAAGAATAGAAAGGCTAGATTGGACTTTGCTCAAAAACATCTAAAAAAGCCAGCACAGCAATGACCCAAACCATACAGCCAAAGCAACCCAGGAGTTTTTTAAAGCAAAGAAGTGGAATATTCTTGAATGGCCAAGTCAGTCACCTGATCTGAACCCAATTGAGCATGCATTTCACTTGTTGAAGACTAAACTTCGGACAGAAAGGCCCACAAACAAACAGCAACTGAAAGCCGCTGTAGTAAAGGCCTGGCAGAGCATTAAAAAGGAGGAAACCCAGCATCTGGTGATATCCATGAGTTCAAGTCTACAGGCTGTCATTGCCAGCAAAGGGTTTCAACCAAGTATTAGAAAGAAACATTTTATTTTCAGCTTTTTAATTTGTGCAATTACTTTTGAGCCCCTGAAATCAAGTGGTTGTGTTAAAAAAAGGCTTTAGTTCCTCACATTTTATGCAATCTTTTTGTTCAACCTACTGAGTTAAAGCTGAAAGTCTGCAGTTCAACTGCATCTGAGTTGTTTCATTTCAAATGAATTGTGGTAATGTACAGAAACAAAATTAGAAAAAAGTTGACTCTCTCCGAATATTTATGTACCTAACTGTATATATATATATATATATATATATATATATATATATATTGTCGTTGGAAAGGATCGTGAAAGATCCTTTCCAACGACAAAAATTGGAAGTGTGTACACAGCTTTAGTCGTCAAATAATAAAACTCGCTAAAGTGATAAACCATAGATGTGAAAGATTGGCAGCCCAACAACACTGAAAGAATAAGAGACTCTTAGCTCAAATATAATCTTGGATTTTCCTAAATATTAGTTAAAGACAAAAGCAGAGAGGTAAGGTTACACACATTCAGGGTGTCTGTTGAATTGTTTTTGTAATTTCTGATTTGCTTGCAGGATTTTGTGCAGGTACACACTGAGATCTTCCACTGACAATGTGCTGTGCTTTTGGTGTATGCCTGCATCTTGGAGAAATGGCTTTCCTCTCTAGTCAAACCTG
>NW_027319446.1:0-4000 GCF_032062135.1 Pyxicephalus adspersus
GAAATAGTCTGATCCCATTCACAAAATGTTAATTACCTAGTCATCAAGCCAATCCACGGGCTTGACTGTTTGAGGAGTCACTGGTTTAGGAACATACATGCAGCTGGTTAAGTTATTGGTTCCGATTTGCATGTTGGTATAAGTCAAGGGTGGGCAAACTTTTTGGAGTATTAGGCCATTTCAGGTCAAGGAGGTACACTAGGCCAGAAGAAACAAGATGTCCAAGGAAAAAAATTTTCCAACCTAATTGCAAGCGAGCAGCCTCAGTCTTCCGCTCATCCACGGTGTAGCCTCTGTAGTGCGCATGGTGAGATTGGCTTGGGATTTGACACCTCTTGTTGGTGTCGTTGCACACTAAACACTGGGCTTTGTTGTCATGTTGGACGGAGCATAATTTGTCAGTCTATTCGGGGTTGAAGACACGACGTTCGAGGTCAACCTTCCGGAGACTGGAAGCTGCACGTTGCTTCTGCTCTTTAGGCATAGTAATTGGGGTTACTTTGCGAGAACTAGTTGATATCGATATCGTGGTAACTGGCGATAATGCAACAATTCAATTAGGCCGGATCCAACAACAAATAAATAGGGGGGGTATTAGGCCAAACTGAAATACTGGATAGGCCGCATCCAGCCTAAAGGCCGGAGTTTGCCTACCTCTGGTGTAAGTGGTAAAGCCTAAAGTGAATTGTATAATAAAACTGCCATTTCACTAACCGGGTGCCCTCCCCCACCTTAAATCACCTTTATACTGGTGAAAAAAAAAACTGTAAAATAAAGAGAAACACTTGCCTTACCACCTTTCCACATCACTGAGTTATGATCCGGTGCTTCTGGGTTGAGTCCTTTGAAATGCAGAGCGGACAAAATCTCTATTACAAGAGTGTCCTCTTATAAGTCCTAAAATTTTCTTTGCATTCTTGTCTTTGCATTCCAAAGGACTCTATCTGGAAGGGTGGTGACAATATCCTCGCCAAGGTGCTGCAGACAGAACAGGGGATAAGGTAAGTAGAACTCTAACTTTCTCTTGTAGTCGTAAGTTTTTCACTTATGTATAATTAATGATCTGGGGAGGAGGCCTGGCCACTAAAAAGTTCTTCATTTCCCAACGTGGTTGCGGATAGCCACATAGATCTTTTCCCAATGGCTTGGTAAACCTACCACAAATGGTTGCTGAATTTTATAAACATCATTATTATTGTAACACTGATCAATTGTTTCATATTTCAGGTGTAAAGCTGAAAATGCAATCCATACCAATAGCTACGGCATGTACCATCTATCACAAGTTTTTCCATGAGACCACACTCGATGACTATGACCCGTACCTTGTGGCAATGTCTTCCATTTACTTGGCTGGAAAGGTGGAGGAGAATCACCTTCGAGCACGAGACATCATTAATGTTTGTCATAGGTGAGAAGTACTTTTGGTGAGATGTTACTTTATGTTTTACCTATGCATGATGGTATGGCACCATTGACCATGTGGATTAGGTTATGGAGCAGTCCTTTTGGATGTTCTGCATCCCTTTGGGTCATTGAAGAATATGTCAGAGGTTTTGAGTTATTCTCCTATCTTCCATTTGTTCCAGGCAGGCAGAAGATGAAACAGCTGAGCAAATGGCAAATAAGGATGAGAACAGAACTTATACACAATTTTTGGTCTGACTTTTTACCAAAATCACATAAACGTTGTAGAATTCTTTAGGTAGGTTATTCTACATGTTCCACTATTGGATTATGTATAATTAATGATCTGGGGAGGAGGCCTGGCCACTAAAAAGTTCTTCATTTCCCAACGTGGTTGCGGATAGCCACATAGATCTTTTCCCAATGGCTTGGTAAACCTACCACAAATGGTTGCTGAATTTTATAAACATCATTATTATTGTAACACTGATCAATTGTTTCATATTTCAGGTGTAAAGCTGAAAATGCAATCCATACCAATAGCTACGGCATGTACCATCTATCACAAGTTTTTCCATGAGACCACACTCGATGACTATGACCCGTACCTTGTGGCAATGTCTTCCATTTACTTGGCTGGAAAGGTGGAGGAGAATCACCTTCGAGCACGAGACATCATTAATGTTTGTCATAGGTGAGAAGTACTTTTGGTGAGATGTTACTTTATGTTTTACCTATGCATGATGGTATGGCACCATTGACCATGTGGATTAGGTTATGGAGCAGTCCTTTTGGATGTTCTGCATCCCTTTGGGTCATTGAAGAATATGTCAGAGGTTTTGAGTTATTCTCCTATCTTCCATTTGTTCCAGGCAGGCAGAAGATGAAATAGCTGAGCAAATGGCAAATAAGGATGTGAACAGAACTTATACACAATTTTTGGTCTGACTTTTTACCAAAATCACATAAACGTTGTAGAATTCTTTAGGTAGGTTATTCTACATGTTCCACTATTGGATGATCTCCTAATTGTTGCCCCATTGTTGCGGATCATGTGGTTCTGCTCTAAGTCTAAGAACATCTCAATGAAGGAAAGTCAGATGTGAAAAGAAGGTGTTCTTGGAATTATGGATTTAGCCCCTGGACTTGCTTAGTTCCTTTCTAGCAAAACGTTATAGAGGAAACATCAAAGCTTTTCAATGAAGGAGGTTGGTTTTGAATAAAGGGGAAGTAAAGTCCCACCTTAAAAAATACAATCAGGCCAGTGGTTATTGCAGAAAGGGACAGGCAATGTCTGCAAAACCTATTCTTATCTGCCTGATTGATACCCAGCAATCCCGGCATCCCATGTGCCTGCTGGGAATGAAAAAGCACAAGGGAAGTATGTCATCTTGGCATGGCCAATCAAGATGGCTGAAGATTGTAAGGAGGAAGAAGAAAAGAAGCAAGATGGTGGTGCCCTGTGATGGAACAGGGGAAGGTGAGTAGCACAAGCTTTGTTCCGCAATAAGTGTTGGTCCATGACTATTTATGTGCATTCCAATGATGCATTAGACCTAATTCTTTTTTTAAGCTGTTTAGGTTCTTTCTCCTATACATAAACAAGTTCTGATTCTCTTGATGACTTTTACATTTACATTTCAGGGTTTCATGGTCTGTCTAGAGCAGTTTCTCAACTAGGGTTCCTCCTAAGGTTGTTAAGGGGTTCCTTGAGCGACAAGAAATTTGTGACTCTCAAGAAAAATTTAGGTGACACCAATGATCTTTTTGCTATCTGTAAGGGTGGCATTCTTCCCACTGCAATGTAAGGGTAATTCTTCCAACTGACAATCAAACTAATATACTGTGATCTTTGGATTTAGTAATTGTAGTCAGGTTCCTCGAAGACCTGAATGTTATTTCATAGTTCCCCTATGTAAAAAGGTTGAGAAAGGCTGGCCCAGAATTATCCTAGATACAGTAATTCAAGGCTGGGGTGCCCATATAAACCCAAGCTTTAGTGCAATGATGTCCTGAGTTGCTATCATTTTATTTGTTGAATCGTTTGGAAACGTTGCTACCCTCATCTTTATTGACAGTCTGACCTGAACCTTTATGGAATTAGAGGTGGCCTGTTGTTGAATCTGACTTTGGAGGCATTTTTTGGTCAATGACATGATCTCATTGATTTAAGTGACCCATGTTCAGGGCAAAATTCATGTTTAGCAGACTTTCTATAACATAAACAAAAGCAGTGTCTCAACTGTATGGTTTTTAATGGGATCACTATTATATGGAAAGCACCTTGACGGGACTTTTTCATTAATAAAGAGATCATTACGTTGCATCATTGTTCTGAATCCCAGAAACACTCATGTGAGGTCAGGCTCCTTAATGCAAAGAAGAACATTCAGTCTGCCATATGCATTTCCCACCACTTTCTCCTGGGTGGCAAAATAAAGTTCTGGGTATGATTGGCAGGAAATTCTTTACCAGGACCCAGTCTTCAGCCACACATGCATTTGTCTACATGTTAAGGTCTGGACCCCTAAAAATTAACCTGAAATTGTGAGGCCTTTTCAGTAGTTTTTTTCATTTAAATATGCTTTGGATT
>NW_027319447.1:0-4000 GCF_032062135.1 Pyxicephalus adspersus
GTAGGACACCCCGGAACAATACACGGAAGAGGACCCAGTCTTTGGTGAATCAGAGGAACTCAGAGCTATTTGTACATCATGAAGGGTGAAAGGGCTTCAGTCATTCCATATGATATGATATGATAATAAATTACATAATAAGACAATAGGGGACATTATAGGACCATATAGGAAACAATAGGACAATAGGGCTCCTGCGTGCCCATATATTTATAGAGGGGGATTGGGGAATCCATTCCTTCATATGACTGGCTTTTCTGATTCTATTTGGGAATTACAGATTGTTCCTTATTTGTGGCAGTGAAGATTTTGGTCTCATCCATACAAACCTGATCCACTTTTATCCACTTTTGTCTCAAAACCAATTAAAACCACGACACAGATTATGTATATTTAGCGCACATATCAGGGGCCCACAACCTTCGTCTAGAGTTTTAAGTTTTTTTAGATTGATAACGGTTTAATGTAAAACATGAGGCTGGGTGAATGTAATAAATACTGTAAGAAATCCTTGTTGTAGTTTTAGATATACACGTGTGATCTGGCTTACGTGCAAGTTGCTGTTGCTGTGAGGACAATACAAAAACCAAATGTCTTCTTAAAATTCAGGTGAATCTGAAGCTCATTACACATGTAACAATCTGTACAAACTCTACACAAAACTACACAAAAAAGTAAAGTGAGGACCACCATAGATATCAAGGAGGTAATCTTCCAAAGATCTGAAGGATATTGTATAAGCCTTAATGGTCAGTGTTTATATAGAAAGATGCGATGTGATGGTCTAAGCGTCTAAGTCTAAGCGACATCAGGTCTTCACCAGGGCACCCTACAAGGGGTGGGGGGCCGACAACCTAGAAGCTACTGGACTCTTTGCTGCTGAATGTCACCAGATTGCGACTCTCGGGGTCACCTTACCTGAAGAGGAAGGCTGGAAGAGCCTCGGTGTGGAGACAGGAGGCAGAACGGGGCCAAGTGAGGGTCCCCAATATATGTTACTATACTTGATTATACCCCTATATGTATTACTATACTCAATTATACCCCCATATATATTTCTGTACTACATGATACCCTTTTATGTATTACTTTGCTCGATAATACCGATATGTATTACTATACTCAATTATTCCCCGATATGCATTACTATACTAAATTATATCCCAACATGTATTACTATACTCAGTTATAACCCATTTGTATTATTATACTCCATGATACCCCTACAGTATATGTTTTACTATACCAAAGTATTCCCTGATATGTATTACTATACTCAGTTATACACCGATTTTTATTACTATATTTGATAATACCCCTATATGTGATACTGCACTTGATTATAATTTGATATGTGTTACTGTACTCAAAGATACCCTGATATGTATTACTATACTCGATCATACTGTACTTTTTGATACCGCAATATGTGTTACTGTACTAAAAAGATACCCTGGGATATATTACTATACTCAATGATACCCTTATATGTATTACTGTACTCGATGATACCCCTGTATGTGTTTTTATAGTATTTGGTGTGATAATTATTGGAACTTATGTATTCTGGTATATTTTATTTTTCTTTCAGCAAGGACGAGGCCGTGAAAAATCTCTGCAATGCCATAGCTGGTAACAAATTATAATGCAAAACTACTCACTCTTATGTCTTGTAAAGTTAGGAACTTTTACTTATAATAATCATAGAAATAGTTTTAGGATTCCCAGCACAGACATTTTATTTTACCAGCCCTGCAATGGGATTGTTTTATTCCCTTCTGTTTTAGCTTCTGGTGATCATGGTACTAGAAATGGAAATTCATTTCAAGAACAAATGAAGAAAATCACAGAAATCATATTAGGTAAGTTCTGTGTGTTTTTGGTTTTGTCCATGTCAGTATTTTGTTCCAGTACCTAATTTTGATTTTATTCTTTCCATCATTTAGGTGCCCCATTACCGTCAACAAATTTCGTAAGCAAATTTTCAATAGTATTGATAATATTGACAATATAATAATATTGATACCCCCTCTATGAGGTGTATTTATAAATTATTCACCCGCCAGTTTGTCCATTTTTTTAATTTGGATGTATTTACCCTCATTCAGCGGTCTCTCTAATGAATATTAATACCAAGGCTCACTCACCTAGTAGCCAGTTATCAACAAACTACAGCAGTCATTTAAGTAAATGCTTTATCTTCTTCATTCATCTAAACGAAAAATGTCCGAATGTCAGGCGAAAAGATAAGAAGGCTCTTATAAATAGTCCCTATGTGTGAGAGAGATGGATCGCCACTCCATGGAAGTCCCTCCAGTCATCGCTGTCCAATACCCTCTTCCCCCGACCCCGTATGGTTAAATCAAGAGATGGCTCACTGGTAGCACAATGCACTGGAATAGGAATAAAGGCTTACTGGGGACACACATCAAGGACAGTCTGACAATCCCCTTCCTAGAGGTCCGCTATCCCTGCCAGATCAAGTATATGTTGGGGAGGAGAATAGGAATGGGGGCAAAACAACAGAACATAATTGAGGTAAAAAAATCTGCAGTAGTCACAAATGTCTATAAAAACCCATAGAATGACCCATCCCACCAGACTTCCCCCCTAAAAAAATACTTTTGGGTGGATTGACCATTAAAGAACTTTGAATTACCAAACTGGCGGCGCCATGGGCTTCATAGTTGTAATATAATTAGTATTTATTCTCATTATTTATTATGTATTTTGGTGACATTTATTAATTTTTTTTTCTCTCTATATAAAGTGGTTTTTCCGAGGATATCACACAGTTGGTATTTTTTCGTTATCATCAGAGGATGACTACAAATGGCTGATGAGCCTTCTAAAATCGGAGGCCCTCTGTAGCACAGTGTCCGCTGTCCTCCCGCATTGCATCTCCAACAATGAAAAGCAGCAGTTCAGGGAAGTCGTCTCTCAATGCACATTTGGTATTCTGTATCACACCAAGAACAGGGGGAGAATTAACATCACGGACGTATGTGACTCCTTGTATGACGTGGAGCTGCAATATATGTCTGAACATCTGGGTAAGGGCTCATATATGCGATTAATTCCTAACACCAATTAACACCATTAATTCCTGGTGGATCCCACCAGGATGCCTTCATTGTCCCCACACATCTAATTCCCCTGATTATAATCCTGAGTAATAGGAAACCAAAAGGGGCAGAGGCTGATAAATCAGGATTTATTGGGAGAACCCTTTAGATAACTTTCAGGTCTTCAGGGAACCTCTTCTACAATTACTATATCCACAGCTCACAGAGTAAATGGAGGACCGTACCATTGCTACCAGAAGCTCATAAACTTGGACTTAGAATGTCACCATTACAGACAGCCAAAATGACTATTGGTGTCACCTAAACTAACCTGAGAGGTACAAACCGCTCATTGCTCAAAGAACCAGCAACCTCTGAAGGAATCCTGGACCTGTCCGAGATTATGGAGCTCCCTGTAGCAATGGTATGGTCCACCTTACAAAAAAGTAGCCACCAGGCAGGAAAAGGTTGAAGTCTGTTGGCTTTGGTTATCCTTGAAAAAGTTCTAGTTATTGTGAAAGGTCCAGTGGAACAGAAGATCCCTTCACTCTGCAGACTCAATAACTTCAAAATCTTCACAAAACAAATCATCTTAAAGCAATACTTCTCAAGCATTCTGTGAAATCCTAATATCCCTCCAGAGGTTTCTGGGAGTTCCTTAAGCAATCAGCAGTTGTTACCTTTCAGGTCAGTATAAGTGACCCCAATGATCTTTTCGGCTATCTGTAAGGGTGACATTCTTCCCACTGGCCAGCAATTTAAGAGGAATTCTTCCCACTGACCACCCCACTAATATACTGTGAGCTGTGGATATAATAAATATAGAAGGGGTTCCCTAAAGACCTGAAGGTTATTTCAAGTTTTCCTCTATAATAAAAGGGCTGTCTTAAAATAAACTTTTTCTATGTCCATGCATTTCACATTATTGTCCATGT
>NW_027319448.1:0-4000 GCF_032062135.1 Pyxicephalus adspersus
TGATTACAGAAAATGATAGCAAAGAGAATGAAAAATCTTTGGTAGACAGCAGGGGAGAGGCGTAAAGGTCTCATTAAATTACAGATGGAGTTTTATCCTGGGGCTAAAAACAGAGACTCAGCCTTGAAGCAATTTATCCAATACGGGGTCAGTACTGTAAGATCCAGAATATTTCTGATCTTGCTGCTAGTCCAATATGTCTATCATTGTTTACATGGAAAAGAAAGATTGTTAAGTCTGATCGTCATATTTTTTATTGGTTATGTTAGTGATAGAGGTTCTCGCTTTCAATGAAAGGGCTGCAGACTTCATATAAAAGGTATATGTTTCTCATGACACTGATACAATTTGGTCTCATTAAGGTTGCATTTGAATTATAAATTAATCTTTATGAAAAGCATTGTGTGCACAGGTTGACTGGTACTTAGCTATATCAAATATATGAATTGATGTATTTCCATGGCTTGGTGTTTTCAGGAGTGCTTGACAGGGATCAGAGCCACCTGCCAATCGGACGAAAACCATGAGAAAGGGGCACCACATTGTAAATCAGTCTTTAGATCAGCATGAGCCTGCTCAAATGTGGCTGTGTTGTCACCTACAGCCAAATGTAAATTTAGCTTAGTGCAGTACCATAATATATGACCCAATCCTTTCTTTATGGTCATCAGTATCCTGATTTGAGATTCCTCTTTTCAAGAGGTTCTGGTCCCTTTTTGTCTGATCAAACTTTTAGTTAAACAGCTAAGTACAAAAAAAGATCTAAAAAAACTAAAGAAAAATGTTAATTGCAAATAAATAACTGTGAACATGCAAGTTGTGTAATGCAGAAGGGACAGGTGATGATGATGGTATGTGAACATATGTCAGTTAACTTGACAAAGTTGTGTGTTTTTATTAAAGGCTGATGTTTTTAGATCTTTTTTCTATTTTTTAAACATGATGTTATTGTATATGACAATTGCAGTCATAATAATAGACACATTAATATACACATGAAAAACCTTATCCCCAGTCCCACTCAGGTTGCAGTTCCTCAAAGGTATCGGGCTAACTGCTCTTAACCTGGGATCTGCACTATACTGATATGTTGGATCCTAGCCACACATACCACCAACTCAGGAACAATATCAGCTGCCAGCACCCATCACCACAAATCCACATCCACTCGATGTTACCTCTCCATTCCTGAGGTCCCTTACCTCAGCATTTCACAATGTTACCTATACACTGCCCTCTAGGACCACAAACCAGGCAAGCCTAAGCAAATACGGGAGGGATTAGGAAACTTTCACCTGCTGTTCCAACTTGTGGGCCCCCACGTCCTTTTCCTCTCCTATTTATTTCCTAACTCCCCACTATTACTCTTCTAATCCCTCTGTCCAGTCCCAACCCCAATTCTGTTTACCTAACTGCCTGCTCCCCCTTTCCTCATAGTTACATAAGCCTTCTGCCTAGCTCACGTTGTACCCCAGGTCTTGGCCCTTCTTCATTGGTTGCCTCACTGATTGGCTCTCAATTATCTAAATTACTTGAAAGCAAAACAAACGAATGTAACCAAAAACAAATGTTTTGCTAGCTTGGCACAGAGCTTTAGGAAGGAAGTTTATTTTGTGTTTATGTGTGACTTTTCCATTAAAAACATTTGCATTTTCTTAGGAAAAGCAAATGCTATATCTCAAAAGCGAGTGAAAGTCTGCAGTGTCAGAAGCCTGTATTGCACTATAACCTGCAAGATTGGTAGATTTGGTTCATCTAGAATAGAACAATATATCAACTGGTTCAATGTTAAACCTCCTAAATGCTATTCTATGTTTCAACAAGTTATTCCGGTGAGCTGTATGTGATTACAATCGCTCTCTGGTTTGAAATGCATAGAATTTCTATGCGCGCTATTCTCGGAGAGCTTGTGTTTGCCAGAGCTATGCGGAGTGCAAGCCCTCTTGCTACATGTCAATATATTATGCTTTGCTTGGATAGAGACTACAGGCAAACATTAGCATTCAGGGCAGCTGGTTAAACAAATATGGAAAAAAAGACTATTTATTGTAAAATAAATACAATAAAACTTAAAGCGTGATTCTACCTTAGGGTATATTTTCAAGAATAAGCAACAGAATTAACACGATATTAGTTTTACTGATTTAAACATTAGTTTTTTACTTATATCACCTTAGGGTTTGTGCTCTGTGTACTGTTTGCAATGTTTGGTCTGAAAACATTTTAACAAAAGTGTTTGTTTGTAACTGCGTACCTACCGTACCTACCAGGGCAAACTTCCAAATATTATATATTTTCTGAAAACAAATTCGAAAAAAAAATTGGTCAGTTGAAAATATTTATGTCATATGATTTTTGTGTATCTGCTTTTAAAACACTTACACACATGACTACTGTGTATAACTGGAGTTAATTGACTTTGCTTGGATAACAGGAAAAATACACAAAAATGTAATTTAGTGCAGACAAGCAGTATAGTTACCCTGTTTTGATGACATTTAGGAGACTGTGTTGAGCAAATAGATAAAATCAAATGTGTGTTCATGAAACAGCAATGAACAATGATACATACACTTTTAAAAATATACAGTTTATCATTTTGTTTTAACCCTAAATATTGGCCCTATAAATATTTATTTTATGATAATGTGCACAGTGGCACAGTGGTATGTGGTGCACATTTGTTATTTACATACACCTACTCACATGATTACTGTATATAACTAGAGTTAATTCCTGTGATTCTGCTTGGCTTATAGTCATAATAGGGTTAGATAGTTAGCTTAGTACCGTGTTTCCCCGATGATAAGGCATCCCCATCAAATAAGCCACCGCCCGATTTTTGCTCAAACAATTAAAATAAAGCACCCCCGCAAATAAGACATCCTCCGATACCTGATACTGTGTGCCTCTGTGTGACTCCTCGATCCTGGCTGCAGTGCAGAGTGAAACTGAAAGTAACTTCAAAGGAAAAGCAAGCTGCTGATCCCTGCCCTAACAGAGTCTGTTACCCGGCCGTAGAAGCCAAAAAAAAGATGCCGATTATCGGGCGGGAAAAATCTGACGTGTGTACTCTGCTGGTGTAGAAAATGAACCTTTTTAGCAATTGGTCTGATTTATCAAATCTTTACAAGAATAGAGGCAGTAGATTATTATGGGAGAACTTAGGTGATCAAGCAAACCTAGAATAGATTTCTTAAAAATAATATGCTAATAATAGCTGTCAAATGTTTTCGGTCCTGGATGAGATCCATGGCTTGTTGGATAACTCAGTTTCACTCATGATAGTCTATCTTCTACATTCATGGAGAGCTTTAATAATTCAGGCCCAGTGTTTATACACCCTGTTCAGATGCAAGATTAGGAAATGCAAAGTAACACTGTTACTTTTGTGTTTGCTTGGTTTCTTTCACCTGTAGGTCAAGGGGTGAGCTTTAATCTGCATATGATGTCAATTAAAGCATTCTAACAATGTTTTTTTTTTATTTGTTCCTAAAATGCTTTATAAATCCTTATTCCTTATTTGTCCACAATAATTTTTTTCTCCCTCTCATGGCCAGTAATGTAAGAGGTATTCTTCCCACTGACCAGCACACTAATGTACTGTGAGTTGAAGATATAGTAATTACAGCAGGGGTTCCCAAAGAGCCAAACAATTTTTCAAGAGTTCCCTCATGTAAAAAGGGTCAAGAAACACTGATCTACAGTGACACTATTTTTTTAACCTAACAGTGATTAAGACAATATCACTAAAAGAAAAGTCTTGTTTTTGTTACACATGAATGCACAATGTTCTTATTTTCAGAATCCATAAATGGCAAAAACTGTTACAATTTTGTCTTATCATTTAAAAATGAATATTTTAAAATCTCTTTTAATTAAGCAAAAACAATATTTGCATATTAGTCTTTCAAATTTGCAATATGCATCCAACAGGTGGTGGGCGTGAATTAACAGAATTATCTAAATATGACTTTTTTATATTGCCATCACGCGTTGA
>NW_027319449.1:0-4000 GCF_032062135.1 Pyxicephalus adspersus
AATGACTGCTAATGATCTGTACACAAGCCCTGGAGTAGCACTTTATGATACATTAAAGAAAAATATGACTGTCTTCAAAATCCAAGTCCACCACTCGAGCACAAAAACAAAAGCAAGTGTTTGAAGCTTTTCCACTGAAAAAAAAACCAAACCAACGAAGCACTCGAGATCTCCAAATAAAATCTTGTCTCTACATGAGGAAATTGTACACTGCTGCACATTCTGAGGATATTCCTCACTTTGCATTCTAGCCAGCTTCTCTCTCCTGTCCTCCTGAAAAGCCTTATTGTTTGTGCCCATGGGCTTTAAAACTCTCTGTATCCTGAACTTGAACCCCAAAGATCTCTGCTGGTGAAAAGTTTGAGTAGTCCGGGGTTCTGCCAGCAGGGCTGGGATTCATAAAGGGTCTCAAAATCTTGGAACATTCGAAAGGCACTCGTTTCATGAGAAGGAAAAAAAACTTTCTACAAGATAAACAAAGAAGGATTAACAACCCACAGAGGGTTCAAAGAAAGTTCTTTCACTGCTTTGTAGGATCGAGTCACTCACTTACAAATGGTTGTTCTGTTTAGGTTTCGTAATGGAGATTAACCTAGGCACCAGAATTTCTGCACATTTCTGCTTTAAAATTTACTTTTAGAAGAATTAGAACTTAGGAGTCATCAGATATTAAACTTTGAAGAATTCCCATCTGGATGGTGGACCAATTGGTAGCAGGTTGCCGTCAACAAAAAAATATAACAAGCAATATCCCAAGTGAAGAACCCAACAGCTCCAACATGGTCAACAGCTGGATGATGTCCATAATACAGTCCTATTACACTCATGGAATGTGGTCATAATACAATTCTGATATACTCCATACAGAAAACTACACCTCCAACATGGCCCGCCATTGGACAAGATCATAACGCAGTTCAGTAGCAATCCATATGTAGAACACTACACCTCCAAAATGACCGACCACTGGACAAAACCCTAATATAATTCTTTCATACTCTAAACATAAAATACTTCACCCCCCAAAATATCCATAACACTATAGAATGTGGTCATATTAAAATTCTATTATACTCTATACATAGAAAACTGCAACCCCAACATGGCTGACCACTGGACACCATCATAGTATACACATTCCATATATGCTACACAAAACACTAAACCCCAATATAGCCAACCAATGGACATGATCATAATACAATTCAATTACACTCTATACATAGAAACCTGCACCCCCAACATAGTCAACCAATGGACAACATGATAATAATTACATTCTATACACAAACCACTAAACCCCAACATAGTCAACCAATGGACATGATTATAATACAATTCAATTACACTCTATATCTTCATACCCTGCAGGGCACTGGCATAGAAAACTGCACCCCCTATCATGGCTGACCACTGGACACCATCATAGTATATACATTCTATACATAGACCACTACACCCCCATCATGGCTGACTATTGGACACCATAATAATACAATTCTATTATACTCTATACATTGAAAACTGCACATCCAACATGGCTGCTCAATGGACACCATCATAGTATACATATTCTATACGTAGAAGCTCAACGTTGCCAACCATTGGATATGGTCATATTATAATTCTATTACATTCCATACACAGAACACTAAACCCCCAACATGGCCTAAGACTGGTCACCATTATGATATAATTCTATTACACCCCAACATGGCCGACCACAGAACCTCATCGTAATATAATTCTATTACCCCCCAACACGGCCGACCACTAAATCTCATCGAAATTTAATTCTATTACAACCCCAAAATGGCCGACCACTGGACATCATCGAAATACAATTCTATTACACCCCCAAGATGGCCAACCACTGAACCTCATAGTAAATTTATTCTATTAAACCCCTAACATGGCCGACCACTGGACATCATCGTAATATAATTCTATTACACCCCCAACATGGCCGACCACTGAGTCTCATCGAAATATAATTCTATTACACCCCCAACATGGCCGACCACTGGACATCATCGAAATATATTTCTATTACACCCCCAACACGGCCGACCACTGAACCTCATCATAAATTAATTCTATTAAACCCCTAACATGGCCGACCACTGGACATCATCGTAATATAATTCTATTACACCCCCAACATGGCCGACCACTGAATCTCATCGAAATATAATTCTATTACACCCCCAACAATGGCCGACCACTGAATCTCATCGTAATATAATTCTATTACACCCCCAACATGGCCGACCACTGAACCTCATCGTAATACAATTCTATTACAACCCCAACATGGCCGACCACTGGACATCATGGTAATATAATTCTATTACACCCCCAACATGGCCGACCACTGGGCATTGTCCTAATACAATTCTATTACACCTGCAACATGGCCGACCACTGAATCTCATCGAAATATAATTCTATTACACCCCCAACATGGCCGACCACTGAACCTCATTGTAATAAAATTCTATTACCCCTCCAACATGGCCGACCACTGAATCTCATCGAAATGTAATTCTATTACCCCCCCCAACATGGCCGACTACTGGACATTGTCCTAATACAATTTTATTGCATTCCATACATATATTCTATAGAACTACTGGAAACTTTGCTTTTGGCTATTCCTTTCAAAGTGCTCAATATAATGAATTTGGGATCAGTTGGGTTTTTATTGCTGGAAGGGGCAGGTGAACTCCCTTCTGTAATAATAATACTCACCTGCCTGATCGCTCTCTTCATCAGCAGGCGCAACTCAGAGTAGGAAACTGCAATACCCGGCACATCTCGGCTTCCCCTGCAGCTCCTGCGACTAAATAAATGTAGAATGTGAGAGTTATATAATTTAAGCCAACCAATCAAGATGACCCAAGATGGAAACCAGGGGAAAAAAAAGGGATGGAGGCTCCCAGAATGGGGACAGGTGAGTATTAAAGAAATTGGGATCAGACAGGTAAGGTTAATATATTGCTGAAGGGTCATGGCCTGACTCTCCTGCATTATTGACCTGCCTGGTCGCAAGTTTTGGAAGAGTTTGGTTCAGCTGTGTCCTCGCCATTTATAGATCTGTAATGAAAATCTTTTGGCCGTTTCAGAAAAGTTTATTCATCACGGCTCGGTCGGATTTGGAAGTGGCCAAATACAAGCTGAAGACTCGGGGATTGATGCTGAATTCAGAATTCTTCCGGAGGGTGAAACAGCTGCCGATGGAATACGTCTACGGAGAATACCGGGACCTCTTCAGGGACTACGGGACCCATTATATCACAGAGGCCACGCTGGGCGGAGTCTACGAATACACGCTGATCCTCAATGAAGATCACATCAAGAAAGAAGGTAACATCGGCAGCTCAAAGGTCTGAAGAATATTGGGCAATGCCAGATATGTGAATGTATTGCACAGGGGTGGGAAAAAACAATAAAGGTTACGGTTTCAGGTCTGCTGGATCACCCAGGTTCATCAATGATAGTCTATCTTCCTAAATCTTGGAGAGATTTATTATCTCCTAAAGGGAATTTATTTAAGGGCCCCATCAAAAAAGAAAAATTGTTACAATGGGAACTATTTATAAATTACTCCATCTTGCTGTGCACTTTGATGATTGGCCTCTAGGGGGCAGAAGGAGTCATTGTTTTATTAGGAGACCTGTGGAAAAATACGACCATAAAATTCAGCCCCAGCAAATGTCAGAGAATTCGGCTGGGGGAAATTTTTATAATTTATAATTTTTTTTCTGCTTTTAGCAACAGCAACATTTGTTTCAAATGTCTTTGCAGCTGATGTGATTTGGTGCAGTGCGTTCCTCCTCCAGATCTTTCATTTTCATGGAGCATTCCCTTTAAAATTTAATCTAAATTTAAGAACAAAAGTAAAATTTTGCAGCTTTTTTAATTTTTTTCTTTATTTTCAATCCTGCCTGTAACACCCTTCCTGTCTTACAGTGACAACACTGACTGTACTGTATATATA
>NW_027319450.1:0-4000 GCF_032062135.1 Pyxicephalus adspersus
GCAAATGCCTCTACAAACCACCCCCATCCCACCCCACCCCAGTTCACCCCAGCGCGTACAGTGCTCGTTTATTTTCTGTCTTTCAGTTGTTTGTTACTGGAAAAGATTGTGAAAGATTGTTTTCATGGACAATAATCGAGTGTGTGTACGTAGCCTCAACCAAATATTTTATATATTCTGATTGCACAATGTTCTTTAATTCTACCAATAAACATGCAGGGCAAGATTCTGCCTGGGTATGGATTGATTGGATAGATTAGATAGATCCTTATATTACATAGGTTTGTTAGATCTAAAGAGGATTGTTGGGACACATACCTTATGAATTTTTGAAATAGGAAAGAGTGACAATTGTTAACACTAAATACTGTATGTAGGCAAAAAGCCATCCACATCCCTTCTATGCACACCAAAAAAAAAAAAAATGCAAAAATTATTGTATAAACTGACAAATACATCTTTGGTCTCTATTTATAAAACAGGGAATCAGACATTGCCTCAAACATTCTTCTGTGGGAATCTTTCAGTTCCATGTGTTTTAATGACGGTAATTAATTCCCAATCATACATTAAAAAAATATATTTTATTAATGCACATTTAATGCCTAGTTTCTTGTTTTTTTTTTACTAGGCTATAAAAAATCATATATATAGGTGGTTTCAAATGCCTGGTAAAAAACAGATGTTTAGCCTAAAAACAATCCTAGATGCCTAGCTGTGCATAGTAGGCATCCAGGAGTGGCAATGCCTGCAGTTATAGGTCTGAAATAGTTCTTTAAGATTTAAAAAAAAAAAATATATATATATATATATATTTTTTTTATTAGTTAAATATTACTTTTCAATTTTTTTAAGGTATATAATTCCATCCAAAAAGAGGGACAACTGAAGAGAAAAGAAGGACAAAGGGACTTGGTCCTGAAAGAGGGTCATTCGAGAGGTTATATTTCAACATTTACAAGTATATAGAACTCATGGGAAGAGAACGGGTCACATTGTCCTCTGACAGCCTTCTAAGTCAATGGACAGCTTTAGGGTAGCAACCAAACTTTGGCATTTGCATTTCAAGCAAATATATACTATGTATATGCCCATGCTAATGGATTTTTCCAAGTGTTTTCTGTGTCGAGAAAAAATAATAGCACTAATTTATGTTATGGAGGAAAAACTATAAATACGCAAAAAATAAAGTATTTTAGCGAGATCAAACAAAGACTTTCATCTTCGTACATTTGAAGGCAGATACAGCCCACAACACTCACTTCCAGTCATCGAAACATTGTTTAAACTGCAGCGGAAAGCTTTCACAATGATTACATGTCTGCAATCAGTTGTATATTGAAGTCATTCTAAATAGGCATTGTATGGAGAACAAACATTTCCTTAAATCCTCCGGGATGATTACAGGGGTATTCCTGTGAGAATAAATTATTGTCATTCATGTGAAGCTGAACATATGTGGGAGGGTTTTAAAAGAACATTAAACACATTTCTAAAATGAACCCATAATAATTCTTAGGTGGCTCTATACAAAAAGAAACAAGTGAGAGCTGTTAGATTTTTTTTTATCTAAGACTACTGAATTTGAGGTCAGCTGTAAATTATTTAGATATAATAATTTGACATTTTTACCCATTAAAGTGATGTTTAAAAGCAAATTTCAATGTTGTTAACAACACTCAGCATTCTCCTTCTTACAACATGTTCACTGTTCCATAGCACACACTGTATGCATTGTCACTTTATCAACCTGTTCATACCAGTGTATAAATCAGGGGTGGGCAAACATTTTGGCTTAGGGGCCACAATTATTTTTAAAGTTTGACAGATGGGCCGGGCCAGTATCTGATGGATGGGGAGTGTTTGAATGAACTGATAGAAATTATGTGTAAAAAAAACATTACCTAAAAGTAAAAGAAAACTTACATTCAAATTACATTCAATGTCAGTGGGAACAGTGTTGTTGGCTTTTTTGCCAGTGGACAATTTTGTACCAATGTAGTTAGCCCATCTCTGGTATAAATGTTAGTTCTTCTTAAAATTACTTAGCAAATTATTAAAAATGGTTAAAAAATGGAGGGGGTTTACCATTTTAGTTTTACTAGCTGTATCTTTTACAGCCATTCAAAGTTCACTAATATTATTTTTTTTTTTTGCCTACCTTTTCATGTATCTTGCTTTTTAACAAGATGAAAGGGAAATAATCATACTCCATTAATCAGATCCACATTAGAAAAACAATTGAATAGGAGTGTTTGAAGAGGTAAAATTGCCCTGTGGCAATAAATGAGCGGTATTAATAAATCCTAGCAAAAGAAGCATGATAAATAATGATATTATTATATGACTGAATGTGGCTGACCATAATACTGAAAAGCTCAAATGGTGCTGCAGTGCTGATTTCTTAACTAAATTTCAAGTGCAGCATAATTAAAGTTAACCTGCACAAAGGAAATGCATAATCTTCCATTGCTTGCCTGATTGTTCCACTAGCTGTATGATTCTTCTTGGTTGGTGATTCTAATATAATAAATCCAGATAGAGGCAAACAAAAGAAGGTATTTTCCTTAGCATAGAGTTTTTTTTTTTTATTATTTTCAGAGGACTTTGGACGAGTACAGGTAGTCCCCGGGTTACATACGAGATAGGCACTGTAGGTTTGTTCTTAAGTTGAATTTGTATGTAAGTCGGAACAGGTACATTATTTTAATAAATGCAATAAGGACAGATGTTTGTCACAACATATTATTAGGCAGCATGGTGTCAGTTACTGTATAAAATCCTCACTGTGACGAAAACACAGCAAAAAAAAAAAACTTTATGGGGCCTAGGCTCCTTCCTGCACACAAGGGGAGCCCCATTGTACCTAGGAGTCGTCTGTGTCAGATGTCCTTAACCCTGGGACTACCTGAAAATAGTTTGCTTGAGCACCATTGGTAGATTTTACCCCACTTTGCATTATTGCAAGTCTCAGCCTGCAGGTACAAACGGACACAGAAATCAGCAACTGTTTTCAGAATATTCATATATTGCTGATGATGCAAAGAAATTATCAGAAATAGCTGCAGTTATTCTTGGGATTAAAAATTTACCATACCAATGGTTTTCCCTCACTTGGCTCTATAATGGAGCTCTATAGCAGAGTTGAAAACAACACCAACTTACTTGTAAAGTCAATGTATTAGAGTTTTTAGTTGGAGTTGGAAACATCAAGACAATAGGGCAAAGATTCCAGGAAGCTCAGAAAGAAACTGAAGGCGTTCTTTTAGACCCAATGTGTGACACTGCTGCTTTGTGCCCAAGAGAGGCAAACTGCATTGAATATTTGTACACGGTTGCGCCCATGTTGCATATCTTTAAGCAACAACCATTCATCAAGAACTTGCTTTTGGTTTTGGGAACCATGCCATGATTAACCACAGTTGTAGGCAAATTATGGCTCCCAATACCTCCAATTCAAGTGAAGTGGGATTGTGAAAGCTGCTGCTCATTGTGGATCTGAAATGGCCCTAAAACTAAGACAAATCTTATGAGTAAACTAACGTGGCTTGGTAAAACAATACATGTGAGTAGAAGTTTTCATGAGTATGTGTAAAAGAACACACAAAGTGTCAAGCAGCTATAAATTTATAGTTATCAATAGACGCATATGTCTTCCTATTGTGTGTCATTCTGGTGCACAAATACATACAAATTTACTAGCAGATTAGGCCTAGCACTCAGGGACAGAAATAGGGGTCTGTCCCCCTAGACATGTTTGTCCCCTCTCCCAAATCTGAGAGAACAACAGTAAAGTGCCTGCCACTCAGCTATGCTGGCATTAAATTGTGAGAGAAGAATGCAGAATTTTCATTTATTAGACTAAAAGGCAGGTTCTAGTTGTGACTAGTGGCACAATAACACAGTGGGGCAGATTTACTAAAGGAATGTTGGCTGTTCTCTTACTAAGGTGACGGATCACCTTGTAAGGGAAAATTCACTGAGCTTAGTAATGTGACGA
>NW_027319451.1:0-4000 GCF_032062135.1 Pyxicephalus adspersus
TACTTGCCTACAAGTACTTTAGTACAACCTTGAAAATAAATAACCCTTTCTGAAAAAATGAAGCATATACTCTGTCTAAAGGTATTCATGGCCAGAATTATTCAGGCACATGTGTAAAAATGAAAAAAAGTTAGGACCTATGTGTGTCTTCTCCCAGGAATATCAAAATGAAACTTAGTAAATAAAGAAACAAAAAAAAGTTCTCAGACATGAATCAATATTAGGTATCTTTCCTATGCTTCATATATTAGCCCCAGTTTTGTAGGAGTGGGACCCTGTACTCCCATAAGACCGTTCCAACTAGCTCCTACTGGTATTCAAACAGGGTGAGCAGTTATTTATTATGCTGATCATATGACTACAATAGGCATAAAAATCAAAAAAGTCAAAGAGAAGCTTTCTTATCTGCATACTTGTTCCATGTCCATAACCCAGTGTTTTGAAGCCAAATGACATGCAGTTAGTCAGCCAATATTTTCAGAGCTTCTTGCTTCTTTTATGACAGGTATAATTTTTTTCTTTTCTTATTACAAATGTCCAGTTATTCTTCAAAGGAGGACCCCACCAAAAAATCTGACATGTTAAAAGCTGTTACCACTCTAGGTCTGTGTGACCTTGGCACCTCCGACTCTTGGCATGTCTGTAACAGCCGCTGCTGGGCTGAGAGTTTAGCACAGCCGTCACCTGCCAAAATGAATTCTCTTTATATGCCTGAAGAAAAGGCACTTAGAGGAGGATGGCACTGACATATTGAGGCAAGCCTGCAGCCTTTCTCTGCTTCTCAACCTCTAGTGACCTAATGCCTAACCAAAGGCCACGTGGTGCTTTGGCATTGATTTTGTCGCCCCAGGGACCCCTATAGCAGTCTGTGTTTTGCTAGCTACTCAAAACAGCAAAAGAAAAAAAATCCTTACATGATCTTCTTTTTTTCTGTCTATATTTTTACACTTTTTTTTTCACACTTATGTTTTTTTCTTTCAAAACTGGTATATTGGATATTTATGAAATATCAGATGTGGAACACATCAATTTTAAGTGGACTTTAGAGAGCACAAGTGTGAGATTCTTGATTGATAAAGAGATGAGAATAGCACTGATGGCTGGCAGTCTCACAAAACCTTTCTTCACTCTGTGACCATATTTTAAAGTGTATCTGTCAGTCTCTGACTGTCTTCTGTAGCATGTCTGCAGTCTCAAACAATCACTTGTAGCTTAACTGTCGTCTATCACCATCTTCTGTTCCATGTCGGCATTCTGCAATCGTCATTTGTAGTATGATCTTAGTCTCCAACCATCTCCTGTTGCATGTCTGCAATCTCTAATCATCACTTGCATAATGACTGTAGTCTCTAAACAATGTATATTGTATGTCTGCAGTCCCTGACCATCCCTTGGAGTATGACCGTAATCTCTGATCACCTCCTCTTGCATGTCTGCAGTCATTAGGTGTCATTACCTGCTGTCAGTTGATACATTGTTCAACCCCTTGATGATATGATTGATGAACCCAGCACTCCACAGCTGCAAGAGTACAGTGCTAACTACTAGGCTACCATTCTCCCATATGTGGACACAGCACTAACATCCATGCTACCTTATAGCCTTAGATGAGCACCGAGCTAACATCTAGGCTACTGTGCTGTCACACTGGGCTGGAGTGATAAACTTTAGCCAATCGTGCCACCATATATCGGCAACATGCTAATCACTAGTTCACATTGCTGATGTAATAAGATATAATTTGCTTTTCCTTGCTTAGGTGGATTTGCTACGCCAGTGTCTACGGCAGAGGTACCCAGATCTTGAAATTAAGTCTGTAGATGGTTTTCAAGGAAGAGAGAAAGAAGCTGTTATATTGTCCTTTGTGAGGTCCAATTCTAAAGGTCAGTAAACCAGGTATAAATAATAACCCATATCTATTTGCAATCACTGATGGGCTTTTTAGGTTACTAAAATGTATTGTTAGAGACCTACTTTGAACACATTATGGTCTTTGGGGGTTTTGCATAGCACTAAGATAGCTTGTTCATTTTCTTGACATTTAGAAAATGGGCAGCACCCCAAATATTAATAACAGGGTCAGGAAACTGCGAATAATGGGTAAACTATGGTGGACCAAGTTTGAACTGAGGTTGAAATCCACCTAATTACAGCAGCTGACATGTGCTAGATGCTACAAGCAACAACTGAATTCCCGAAAATCTGACATTTTTCTACTGCATGTCCCATCTGCTTCACATGCCTACATGTACAATGGTTAGTTCCACAAATGCATACACGGTCAAACAGTGAGTGCCCAGCTTTACCATACAAGATACTTTAAAGGTTTCCTGTTTCAATTTCGCTGCTAATTTTGATAAAGCCATGTAATGGGCATTTCTGATTCCTGTGATCTGCAATATTAATGTCTAAAGACACAATTTAATAACATAAATCTAGGCTTTATAGCAGATTTTTACACAGTAAATGGACTTGCAACAGAGTTAAGCTTTTAGAAAATATAAATTGAATTTAAGGAAACATATGGTTGAGCATTATATATGTACACAAATGCTTAATGTTCTCTAGAAAATGTTTCTAGAGGGGTGGCAAGAAAAAGTTGCTGCATCTGAAATTAGAAATAAACTGAAAAATAGAAAATGGATTAAAAAGAAAAGCAAAGAAAAATACATTTTGAAATTTAGTGGGTGGCATGCTAGAGACTCTTGACATTACCTATGTGGATATTAGAATGGGGGGTGACTCCAATGGCGTCATGCTGTTTTTACTCAGCTTGGTTAGGTAGGTATGAAATCAGTGGTTGTTAATTGACAGCTGCACATTATATTTACAATGGAGACTGGAGTTACTTCCAGACAAATAGGAGTCTATATAATATATAGTCTTGAATCGTACCTGTATGGTATTATCGCTGTTAATTACCTGAATTGCTGGCATCCAGAAGTTGATGAGTGCAGTTGTTCTCTCGTATGGCCCGGGAGCTATACTGGGGGACAACTACTCCTTACTGGTTATACCTCTGTGTCTGTGCAGTGAGAGTGGATTTGACAAACCTCAACTTTGCCAGCAAAAATGAGATTTGCATCTTAGAACAAAGGTACTTAAAGACAACAGGGAGGTGTAAGAAGATGTTTATTTTTTCTATGTCACTGCAATCTCCCATTGCGGTAATTCCTTTTGTGTGTGGTGAGGTGCAGATTCTGCTTTCCACTGCTGAGTCTTCATGGTCTATTGAGGCAGAAAAGAGCCACTAAAACAAATTGGGAACTTTATTCCATACTGCTTTAAGTATAGACTTCTCGGCTTGCCCTTATTGCAGTATACCCTTGTTTTACCAGAACTCCACCAGAATACATCTGTTTACAAAACTAATAAACAATATAAAATAGGATGTATGTATGTATGTGTGTATGTATGTTTGTATGTATGTTCCACCATCACTCGAAAACACATGGAGCCATTTCAACCAAACTTGCCATACATATCACTGAGACTCATGTGAGTGCACCACTCATAGAGCTGTGCTTTTTCCCTTCTTGGTGTAATTTAAAACTTTGAAAAGTTGTTGCAATGTGTCTTACAACTTTAAATCGATACTCTTTGAATAAAGTTTACATTGTGAACCTAGTTATTTGTTTTACATTGTTGGTAAAAAGCATGCTAATTCCTGTTGGATTCTTGCCTGTCAAACATTCACCCTAAATATAAATCCTCCTTTTCTCTTAGTGGCTTGATGGCTAACGACCTGTAGAATTAGTTATTTCTGTCTGCATGTTACCAAAAGTTTGGTTGTACTCTTCTACAGTTCCTAAAGTGGAACTAAATGCATGTGGCTTACATGTCTACGTTTCAGCACAGGGTGCTGCTATCTTTTTTTCTTTTTCTTCCTTTTCTGGATATCTTTGCCAATAATAATTGATCGGCTGGCTGCGCTGGGATAAATTAACTCCCGCACAGGCGCATGGAGTTTTTAATCATGGCACATGCTAGAGCAACTGGG
>NW_027319452.1:0-4000 GCF_032062135.1 Pyxicephalus adspersus
TTATGTTTGAAACACAAAATGTCAAAATAATAAAGTAACCTAAAAAAGTAAATTAAATTTTTTTTTAATTAAAAAATAAATATTGTACTCATACTATCATATTATACTGTAAAATACATTTTCATGAAAGACAATGCACTGCTTTTAGACCTAGAAATCCACTGTATTTCATTCAATACAGTTATTTTGTATTGAATGCAATAGAAAACAATTTTAAATTCCCGCCACTCCCCCAATGCAACGGCCGCACGCACCGGGAAATCCCGGGTGACTCATCAGATGCAGAGGACGCCGGCCAGAGGATGCGAGAGGAGGGGGATCACGAAGAAGGATGTCGGCTGACCAGGTTACGTAGTATTTATCATTATTTTTTGATGTTTTAGCTACCCCGAGTGTGGCTTGGGGTTACCGCTTCCAGCTTGTTTTTTTTTACCCCGAACCACACTCGGGGTTACCGCTGGGGAAGTTAAAGTACATATAAAGATTTTTATTCACTTCCTGTGTCAATACACAACAGTAAACAAATAGAGATCCTTACAAGGCAATGTTTCTCATCCAAGATTCCCTTGAACCATAGGGCTGCACCAAAGGGTATTCTATGTAACCCTGGAATTTCTGCAAAAATTGTTCCATGAAACCCTAGGGTTCCTCCAGAGGTTTGTAGGCGTTTTTTGAGCAATGATAAATTTGTATCTCTAAGATCATTATAACTGACACAAATGATCATTTTTGGATATCTGTAAGGGTGACATTCTGCTGGCCAGCAATGTAAGAGGTATTGAGCTTGATTTAATAAAGCTCTCCAAGGCTGGAGAGGATACACTTTTATCAGTGAGACTATGTGATCCAACAAACCTGAAATGTCATTCATACAAGTTGTTTGCTGAATCACCAACGTTCACTGATGAGTCTATCCCCTCCAGCCTTGGAGAATTTTAATAAAATGGTCCCGTTCTTCTAACTGACCACCATGCATGTGAGATGTGCATATAGTAATTATATAAGGGGTTCCCTAAATTCCTTAAAGTTCTTTCAAGGGTTCCTCCATGTTAGAAAGGTCGAGAAACACTGATATGAGCTAATAAGAAATCCCCATCAAAATATTTCCACTTTGTTCTTTTAGTTGGAACTGAACATTTTGGATTTTTTGCCCCTTTGAAGCTTTGTTCAGGCTAGCATTATTTTGCAATTGTAACGGGATTAGAGACCCAAATTATGTCAAAAAGTAGTTATGTTGCCAAGCCTGGTTATTAAACATAAACCAAAAAATGAAATAGAAAGAACGGCTCTTTACAGCAACACTTCTCACATTCACTTAGTATATACTGTATTTTATTACACTCCATAGGTCTAAATTCAGGGACCAGTCCAAATAAATTAAACGTTTTGTTTGTCCACCATAAGTAAGTAAGTTATAATTTTTCTTTTTATTTTCCCTAAATAATTATTTCACTTTAAATCCCTAACAATTTACATTTTTATGTAAACTTTGCAACACGGAAACTTTGCAATACTTTCTCCCATTGGATAACGTCATCACAGTAAGTGACCTTTAAAACCTACCTAATTTTGTTTATATGAATTTTATTACCATCTTTATCTATTCATGACTTTATTCCTATCTTTATTCCTTGTGATCATTAGAATAGATAAAGAGGGTAAATGTCCCAAGCACAGTTCTAATCCTTTGATAACTTATTCAAAACTGAAAAAAAATGTTTTTGACTATGCTTTAGCCATCCCTGGCTCCTCCTTTTCTTCCATAATCAAATTGTGTTAAATGGGTATAATAAACTTTTTTGGTATTACATTTTTAGACCCAGAGATATTATCAATGGGTCCTTGTGCTACAGGCAGATCAGCTATCAATGAGCAGTGAATGATCTGATCTCATCTTAAAGTGACGTAGAATGCACCTGGAAGCACACTGATTTAACATGGGTCTTTTATTTAGTTAATATGATTTTTTTCTGAGGGAAACTAGGAAATAATACATTGTTTGGGTTGCGTCAGCAAATCTATACGTACTATAATAATGTAGAGGAACTCTGCACGCCTAGTGCACACAGCAAGCAGTCCTAAACCTAATACATATACTGGGGTCCTGCTTTCTTTTCTGCATCAATGGCCATTGGCTGTGACATCAAGTTGTAAACTTTCTTGAAGTGATGTCCTAAAAGGGAATATTGTACGTTCCTATTAAAGCAGTAATCCTGCAATATAGTTATTTTTCAAGTTGAAGCACGTTTTTAAGGGATAAAACATAAGAAAAGGTTCATGTATTGCAGAAATTGAATATGTTTATCTATACATGTTTCTACTTTTATACAGCTGTTAAGATAATAACTTTTACCAATGATGTACAAATTATTAGGAAACAGTATTATGCTCTTTGTATGATCAACCATTAATAATTAAATCCATTTACTAAGCAAAGATTCTAAACTCCTTTAGGAAATCAGCCTTAAAAAATCAGCCATTTATATTGCAATGTTTTTAATATGTAATCCAGCTTATGGGGCTCTATTTATAAAAAAGGGAATCTGACATTCCCCCAAACGTTCCATGGTGGGAATTTTCCAGGTCCAATGACAGTAACTGATTCCCACCCTGGAATTTTCGAGAGAATTGGATATTCCTTGCTTTATAAATAGAGCCCATAGATTTGCATTGTAGGAGTGCAGGGCCTGCTTATGTAATGGGCAAATATGTCTGCTCCCATATACATTACTTTAATTACATACTGTACACAAAAAACATCAGGATCGATTAAAAAAATCATACAAAACATAAATAACATTTAAAGAATCTGAAAACTTTAATAAAATGTTGGAATGTATCACAAATTTATTGTCCTCATTTCCTGTTTTGCCAACACAGATGAATGCGCCAACGGCAAAAACACATGTTCACCAAATGCCACCTGTACAAAAACCACTGGAAGTTACCAATGCAAGTGCAAGTCTGGATTTGAGGACCAGAATCCCTCTAGTTTGGGAAGGATCTGTACAGGTGAGTGTTCACTGGAGTCCCCGGACCTAATGTGAATTGGCATTTATACCCTTGGAGAAGGTCATTGTTAAAGAATGATAAGTCTTCCATTTATGTCCAGGAAGTTCTGGGTAGTTCTTAGTGAGCCATACAGAAATCTCATTGTGTGTATTGTCTTAAGTTAGTTTCATATTGTTAATAGTAGCAACCTAACTTGAGGAAAAGAATGGTGGCGGGATTAGATCCTGTTGGGTGGTTTTCTGATGTTTTTCTTTCCCATTGATAACTTTCATTAATCTGATGATCTGGTGAGGTGGTGTTGGGAGGCTGAAACCCAAGTTTGAGGGATCAGAAGATTGGATGTGTGTTAAGTCCACAAAATGGACCTGGCATGCTCAAACCATCTGGAGGAACCACCAAGAATGCCATTCATCATCACATTGAACTCATGTGGTGGATCAGGAACACTATGTACAAATAGTGATATGATTAATAATCATTAGATATTATGAATCTGATAAAGCTCCCCAAGACTGGAGATGATAGACTATCATGGGGGAACCTGGGTGATCCAGCTGGTGATCCAGCATATTAGTCTATCTTTTCCAGTCTTGGAGAGCTTTAATAAATCAGGCCCTATAGATCCAAAATCTCAGCCAACAGGAGATCAAGAAATTTATATCCTCGGGCTTTGATAGTGTTAGCCATAAAACCGTATTAGGCTTCTGGATAAATAAAACTTGAGCACTGAGACACCAAGAAGCTTGCCTAATCCAAAATCCATAGGGAAAAAGGCAGGGAAAATCTTATTCAATAGATATCTATATGTGTACATCTTTCACTTGAGCTATGGAAGTCTGTAAACAGGTTTTTTTCAGCAAAGGAAAATCTTGAAAATGAGTTAGCACTCAATCTAATATATGTACATCTATAAACAATATATATAATTTTTTTCACACCTAAATGTTGGGCCTATACAGATGTGGATGAATGCAAAGGAACCAACGAC
>NW_027319453.1:0-4000 GCF_032062135.1 Pyxicephalus adspersus
ATGTCTATTGAGTTTTATATCTGGGATATGTTTTTTTTCCCTAGTGGTTGAGCTTGATTGACTTATGTCTTTTTTCAACCTGACCTACTATGTAACATTTTCCCTCCTATATACAGTGGTTGCTCATAGAAACCCAAAGTAGCTCACAAAGCTTTTACCCTGACTCCTATAGAACCCTAATCTAAACACATTTCAGAGAAACAAGTCTGCTTCTTTAGGAGTATAGAAGGTACGTTTTCTATATGGCAAAGGAAATAAGTATAAACCAATCAATATGTACACAATTCCACTTTTCTTCCACAAATATAAAAAAATGCAATAATACCTCAGCTTTAAACCTGGGATCTTCACCAGATGACTATTTATATCAGTCCATAAAGTTTATCCAGTATATGTTTTAGGAACTGATTCATAATGCTGAATTTAGGAAAAATTACTAATGAGATTGTTTCCCACTTGGATTTCCCAAATAACAGTTATTTACTTTGTAATGCCATACACTGAATAACTCTCTGTATTATCACACAGAAATGTATCTAACCTATATAATAATTATATATGTTACTAGATATAGAGCATGTCAATAGGATTGTTTCGCATGTGTAAATCATAACTGAGCAATCACCTGTTATCAGCAATCATTAGGTTCCCATAAAATTCCCATTAACATCAGATACAAAAAAAATCTTCCTTAGATATGGTTTACTTCATCTCTTTAGTATTACTTGTCTCTCATGAATGCTTTAATTGTTCAAAATATCTCCTTTACTTTTCCATGAAGGTCAATTACATATCAAAAAAAGACAATGCTGCTGTACTAGCTTATTAGCAAACTTTAAATGTGTCTAAGACAGTGTTTTTCAACCGCTGTTCCGCGGCACACTAGTGTGCCTTGAGAGATCTTCGGGTGTACCGTGGGAAATTATCCAATTT
Organism: Pyxicephalus adspersus; assembly: GCF_032062135.1. NCBI lineage: Eukaryota > Metazoa > Chordata > Amphibia > Anura > Pyxicephalidae > Pyxicephalus > Pyxicephalus adspersus. Next base: position 934 of record NW_027319453.1, read on the forward strand.
CAGTTAATTGGTCCCAAAATGATTTATTTACTGCAAAAAATTTGTCTTCATTTGTCTATACCAGCGATGTATAGTGATAGGCAGAACCAAAAAAAACTCTTCCACTAGATGGCAACAGGTAGCTAATTTACGTGTCTGACTTTTTGGTGGTGTTCCGTGGGATTTTTCTAATTGTAAAATATGTGCCGCGACTAAGAAAGGTTGGGAAACACTGGTCTAAGAGTATGGTATCATACAGCCTGAAATGCAGCAGTCAGTAGTTTGTAACATGCAGAAGTCTCCTCTAGTCCTCTAAAATAACATTTTCCACCAATGAAGAACCCACCTTAGCATTAAAAAAATCCCCATTGCAACCTGGAAGCAAAAATCTATTCTCAAAAGCAAACTCACTTTCGAAAAATCCCTCCAACACATTTCTTTCTTTTACCCAGCAAAATCATAAAAAATGCAGAGCAGTCTTGTTAAAAAATAAGTATACTCCTACATTCACCCCCACTTTGAATGAATATAATTAGAGTCATATGTTCCAGAAAGTGGTGTCATCATGTCAATATCAAAGTAGCTCTCCAAGACCCCCAGGAAGAAGGTTGTGGATGTCATTTGAAATCGTTTACCTTCAAACCCGTGTGTCAGATTTAGTAGAGAGCAACTCTGCACGGGGTTGCTATGTTTAGTTTATTTCAGGGCCCTGTACTCCGCAGTGGTAAATAAGGTACTGGGCGGGCCTTCCCATTGGTTTGGCTACAGCAGAATGTCTGCTGTAAGTATAAGTATGCTTTCAGGCTAGAGAGTGGAATGGCAGCAAGTATGCTACATACAAGCCTGTATGGGACCTGACTGTGTTGCTTTTGAATGAAAATAAGCTGATTTTCATCAGGACCATTCTGTGGACTCTGCACTCTTCCAGCTAACCTACGCTACCTATATGTTTTTGTTTGATTTGTTTGCTGAAGGAAGCTATATAGTTGTTGACCAAAATGCAGAGACTTGTACAGTATACAAACTACTCTGTGTGCTTGCTGCAAGGGCTAGTCCCCCTCCATATCACAACTTTAAGAAGAATAATGCATAAGTGGAGTGAAGTAAAAATTCTGTTTTCCTTATGCTCAGAACAAATACACAATATATATTTAAAACAAGCTAAAAAACGGTTGAAAAGACAAAGTAAAATGATAGGTTACACAAAGCCCCTGATTCATCAAGCAGAATCGGATGATCGCCCGCGCATTCGTATTCGCGATCCGAAATCGTACGCCGTCGCGCTATTCAGCAACTGAAAAAAGCTCGCGGCCGGAGCCACGCATCTCCGGCAGCTTTACACTGGCGAGCTTGCATTAAAAGTCACTGTTCCCCTAAAAAATCATTCTTTCTAATGGCACACATATCTTTGAAGAAATTCATTCCAGGTTTGCTGGATCACCCAGCTTTACTGATGAAAGTGTATGCTCTGCAGCCTTGGAGAGCTTTAACAAATCAAGCCCTTAATCTCATTAAGACTATGCCATATTTCACTTGTATAAATTTGCTTCATTACACTAAACCTTATCGCTAAAACATTTCCTACAGACACCTGTCAACCTCCACTGACAAAATATCAAGCTTCCTCTTAAAACCCCCTTCACAAACCTTTCTTATTTGTAAGTAAGCTACCTACATGTAAACTAAATCTCTAATACATATATTTTCTATTTTACTTTTTAAGACTACTGATACCCTTATCCAAAAAAGTTTTTCTATATGAAAATGAAATGAAAAATGTGATAATTTAAAACAAAATATTACCTTATGTATGAACATATTTTATGCATACAAAATATATTAGATATCCATGAGAAATTTATCTAACTTATGGCAACATATGGCAATGGCAACATACAAGCTACATATGCCAACATATGGCAATGGCATGACAAGCTACCTAAATGAATTGATATGCTTTCATCTTAGCTGTCTGTAATTCTTATATTGATGATCCCACCTCCACAGAAGAAGCCTATATGGTGAAACATAGTTACATCGTAGGTCAGGTTGAAAAAAGACATCAAGTCCATCAAGTTCAACCACTGGGAAATAAACTATTCAAACATATAAAACCCTATGAACATAGTTGGTCCAGAGGAAGGCAAAAAAAAAAACCCTGGTACAGTTTGCTTCAACAGGGGAAAAAAATCCTTCCTGATTCTGTGAGGCAATCGAATATTCTCTAGATCAACGGTCTCTGTTATTTTTAATTTAAAGCCCTAATACCCAGTTATATTCTGTGCTTCTAGAAAAGTATCCAGCTTTTTCTTAAAGCAATCTATATTGGTTGTTGAAACTTCTTCCTGAGGGAGCACATTCCACTTTATCACTGACCTTACAGTGAAGAATCCCTTCCTTACCCAGAGCTTAAACTTCTTTTCCTCCAGACGCAAAGAGTGCCCTCTTGTTCTTTGTAATGATCTCAAAGTGAATAATTGGGAAAAAAGTTCTTTATTTTGACTATTTATATATTTTTACAGGGTGATCATACCCCCTCTTAAATGCCACCTCTCAAGGGAGAATAGATTCAGTTCAGCTAATATCTCCTTATAGCTGAGCTCCTACATTCATTTTATTAATTTAGTTGCCCTTCTCTGCACACTCCAATTCTACAATTCTCCTTTTTGTGAACTAGTTCCAAAAACTGGACTGCATAATCCAGATGTGGTCTGACCAATGCTTTGTAAGGGGCAGGATTATGTCTCCATCTCTTCAGTCTATTCCTCTTTAAATACAAGAAAGTACTTTGCTAGCTTTAGATATTGCAGCTTGGCATTGCGCGCTTATTAGGTCTATGATCTTTTAGAACCCCTAGATCATTTTCCATTCCTGACTCCCCCAAAAGAAATTCCCCTGGACCAGTGATGGCGAACCTTTTACAGACCGAGTTCCCAAACTGCAACCTAAACCCCACTTATTTATGGCAAAAAGCCAACACGGCAATTAAAGCTAAATGCTGAGGTTATAGTTTAGAAAAAAACAACTCATACATTAAAATCTTTTGTCTTAAAAGAAAAACACAATAGCAGAGCTTTCAAAGATACAA
>NW_027319454.1:0-4000 GCF_032062135.1 Pyxicephalus adspersus
CCCAGTGGGACCATATCAGGTATAATGTATTTATTCATATATATCTCCATTATAAGAATCATAATGTCTTTCATCTCACCCTTAAATAAAATATATTGAGGAGTGAGAAATAGGTACTTTTTGTTTATAGTGGAGATATGTGGATATATATGGGTGATGTCTATGGAATTGTTTTTATATATAACTTTTATTGTATTTGTTAATAACATTTATGGGTTTCATGAATGCTTGTAAGTTTAATAACTTAAAAATCTTTATTAGTTGGTACTACTAATGGTTAAAGTATTCAACACAAGGCTAGGCACAATTACTGTATTCTTGCTCAGTTTGGAAACACCCTACTAACCAACTAAATGGTGACCGGTCGGTTTCAGGTAACTCATAATTTATAAGCCCACAATACAATTGGCTCAGTTTACAAAGCTAACACATGAAGGTAAGGATAGTTATTTATTAAAATATAGCAAGGTATTTTTAGGGAGCCCAATGGGACTCAATTTGGAGATTACAGTCTCCATACTTTATAAGTGTTTGGGCCTTATTTACTAAGACTCTCAAAGAATGGAGACAATAGACTATCATGAAAGAACCTGAGTGATCCAGCATACCTGGAATGGATTCCTTAAAATCATTTCCTATTATTTGGTAAATGTTTTCAATCATTATCCAAATACAAATCAGGTTTGCTGAATCACCCAGGATCTCCCATGATAATCTATCCTCTCCAGTCTTGGAGATCCTTAGTAAATCAGGCCATTTACATCTTCCAAATCTCTACTAGAATTGAAAAAAACAAGCCTCACTTCCAAAAAACATTGGTAAATAATTCACAAAGCTTGAACACACCATTAAGAATCACATTCTTCAGGCAGTGAGGACCTTTAATGGCTAGGAAGGGGCAGAAGTGCTTGCTGGATTGTAAGGCCTTGTACATACAGGCTGATCGCCATGGACACACCAAATAACCATTTTTTTTTATAAAAGTCTTGCTCCTAAATAAAGCTTTGTGAATTGAAAAAACAATACAATGTTGGATATGGCCATTGGCCTGTCAGCTGGGATATAGTAGCATACAATTAGCTAGGAGGTCACACATGATCACTGGATTGTAAGGTCTTGGGCAGACTGCTTCAAAGCAATAACCACCATTTTTCAAGAATGTCAGTTAGGATGATTGGCCATTGGTCAGTCAGCTGTCAGTCAGCTGTGTTGTCAGGGACTACCGTTTGTGTACCTACACTGAAGCTGTGGCCTTTCATTGCTTGCTGAGGAGCCTCTCTAGAAGCATCTCCAAAGCGATTTCACTGAGATTTGTGCGTATTGCAGATTTCCATTTGCTTTTTTACCGATTTACCCACCCTTCATTCACCTATACCTCAATTACCTATATCTCATTTACCTATACCTACACCTCAATCACCTACAACACCATCACATACACCTCATTCACACACACCTCATTCACATACACCTCATTCACCCACACCTCATTCAACTACACCTCATTCACCTACACTTTAATCTTCTACACCTGAATCACCTACAAGAGCATCTGACACCATCAGGATGCCAAGACAGAGTGTCAGAGGACATTCACGGCCCAACATCCAGGAAATGCCATCATCGGATGAAGGCCAATATTCTCCAGTGGCTCACAGGACCCGATCCAGGGCTGCACTTCAAAATGGAATACTAGAGGCAGAGCTGCCCCAAAGATCTACACAACGAAGACGGCGGAACGCTGGCCCCTCACAGAGGGAGAGAAGCCGTTCTCCAGTCATCCCTGATAACCACCAAGTACCAGAGGACATCCAGACACCACCAGCCAGAGACCAGCAGAGTGAGGAGCCTCCAACCTGCACCATCTGCTTGGGTGAGTTTATCACAGGTGAGCACATTACTAAACTAAGCTGCTCCCATGCATTCCACAGTGCTTGTGTCCTGCCATGGTTAGAGCAAAGACCTACCTGTCCGAACTGCAGGGAAATTGTTATTCGAATCGTTCCTTCACAGGGTGAAGACACTGATGGTATGTGTCAAGTAATTATATGGGTTGATGAACTTCAAGCAGACATACAAATCACGGTCCATGAAGAGGTCTTAACTCCGTGGACAAGGGCCACTGCCACTATCAGTGAACAGGGAGACCTTGTTGTAAACTTTTTAGCTTTTACTTTTTAGATTTTTTAGCCAATAGCCAGCAGATTGAGACTTAATGGGCGCTTGATTGATCTTCGTAGGATCTCAAATGTCCATTTGAACATCGCTGGACTTTGCAAAAGTAATTATAATTATTTATAGGGCACATTAAACTCTTTCAGAGGTCAGCTTTTGCCAAAGTACAGTTGACTACACACCTTTTGCCCTTTTTTTATTTTAATAACTTTTTTTTTATTTTCTACACGCAATAAAGACACTCATGAACTGGTAACCATACACTGACAGACATGCACTAATTTACACTTAGACGGACAGATGTCTAGACATACACCAGCTGGTAGATATGTACGCTAGTGAGATCTACACAAACAGACAGACAGACAATATATAATATATATATATATATATATATATATATATATATATATATATATATATAATGAAATTATATATATATATTATAAGAAGTTTTCCAGTACAAAATTATTTGAATTTCCTGTCGCGCCTCCCGCATGAACCGCCGCATGCACCGACGTCACCAGGAAACCCCGGAGAATGTCAGTGCAGTCGCCAGGAGACGATCAGAGAAGGACACCGCCCGAGGACCTGGACAACAAGCAGGACGCCGGAGGATGCCAAAGGAACAAGGTAAGTGGGGTTTTTTTATTGTTTTTAGTGACTCCGAGTGTGACTTACCGCTTTTTGTGGATTACCACTTTTTGAAAGTAAAATCCACCCTGAGTCACACTCGTTTATACTGCTACAGTGGTTAAACTGCTTGTTAACACTTGCAAAAGCAGGCGTTTGTGAGATTTTGCTGCAAGCATTTATAGGTATTTTTTAAAGTCAGGGAACTGCTCATGGGTCCTTACTGAATTGAAAAAACATTTAAAACAACAGAAAAACACCTACAAAAGTCTTGTACAGGTATTTACAAACATTTTTTGCCTGAAAACGATCCTAGACGCCTAGCTGGCTATAGTAGACATCCAGAAGCAGTAAATGCAGAACATGATCATGCAAGTCCTTACAAGATTAATGCACGTCCATTAATCCCTCCATTTTGATATTAAGAAGTCAATGTTAATGTTAATGCTATGTTATTGTGTTTGTGGCCATATTGTTTCGTTTCAATAATATGTCTTTATTACCACCTTTAAATGTTTGTCCTGCATAAATAATTTATAATCCAGTTTTTCCACCCTTGATAGGTCAAAATAGCATATTGGTTTGGTAAGTATTTTTGGAATGCAAAATTTGTTGGGCCATTTTTGAAATAATTTGGCTTTTTTTTTTTTGTAAATTTAGTGGTGTCTGTGTGGTCTCTATATTTAAATGTGACCTTTTAGCAAATAGGTATGTTTTGAATAAAGTTTTTTTGAAAAATGTTGTAGTTTGTTTTTGGGGTTTTGTTTTTAATTGATCTCCTTTACAATGTCCCAGGACCTACAATTTGAAAATTCGGTTATGCTTGTTATTAAGTAGTTCCGTTCTATGAGTTGTTTGACTGGCTAAAAACAGCACAATTGGCTTATTAAAACTCAGTTGTTTGATGTGCATAGTTGTGGGCCAAACCTTAGGATTGTGATGCGCATTGTTGTGCACCAAGGCGTAACCGCTATGTGTGCGTGAACTGTGTTCTATCAGTTGAAACATTTTTCCAGAGAAAGATCCTTATTCCAGTAGGTTTTTCTTTTTTAGGTGCATATTGTTTTGCTTCATGTGCACTCATGTATGTACTAACATGCATATATATGTATATATATATATATATATATATATATTGGCTTGCCTCCAAGCAAAATTCATGGATGATTTTGCTTCTGGTTAATGCCATTCA
>NW_027319455.1:0-4000 GCF_032062135.1 Pyxicephalus adspersus
GCTGAAACATTGTGATAATGGATAAAATTCAGTATGAACAAATGTGTGACAGAATTCTCCAAAATAAAAACTGGTACATGGAAAATTCCAATACGATTATTTCAACCTTCTACGATTATTTTTACTCCCTTGCGAACTGAGCACACTCAGAAGGTAAGATAGATGACAATTTGAAAAAATATCCATATATTCAACACTCCTCTATCCCTACTTTCTAATATTTACCCAAAATTCAGGAGCTTAACAAACCCAACCAGTCGACCCATTATATCTGGTATAGGCTCTATTGCTACACATGCAAGTGAACTGGTCGAAATTTATCCTAGACCTTTAGTGGACCAATTACCATCTTTTCTTAAAGATAGAATAGAATTGCTAAAATTCACATCTCAAATACAACTTCCCCCAAATTCATTATTGGTAACCATAGATGTGGAAGCCCTTTATTCTAGTATTCCTAATGAACTAGAATTGAGATTATATATCAACAATTTTCCAAACATTACCCAACAAACTCTGCATTCAATAAATGTATTGTTTATCCCCTAGAATGAATCTTCACGAAAAATGTCTTTATGTTTAACAATAAATATTATTTGCGAACGCAAGGTGTCGCAATGGGGACAAAATGTGCCCCATCATATGCGAACATTTTTTTATCTATTCCTAAACCCAGCTATGCAACCCTATCACCCATGTATTGTCAACTTGAAATGTTACATTGACAACATCTTCTTTTGGAATGATGACATGAATTCTTTGGAATCATTCTTCCAACTACTATGTCTTATAGGGTTTTATATCTGGGATATGTTTATTTCCCTAGTGGTTGAACTTGATGGACATTTTTCAACCTAACCTACTATGTAACTATGTAACTACTACAAGTAAATATATATAATCCAAAATGTACTCTTAATTATCAACAAGAAGTCCCCTTTTTGGACATTTATCTAAGGTTGGAAAAAAATGGCAATCAAACTACCAGCCTATATCAGAAAGACACCGCGGGGAATATTATTTTTCATGTGGCCAGTGCTCACCCACAGCCATTGAAGAATAGTATTCCCTTCAGCCAGTACTTAAGGCTGAAGAGAAACTGTTTGAACAAACATGAGTTTGACTTTGAAAAAGAAGCTAAAGCCTTAATGGAGAGACTCCTCTGCAGAGGATATATTAAGAATATTTTGAGAAAAGCATATAACAAAGCCAAAACTTTAGAACGTCATGATCTTTTGTTCAATAAATCTGATAATACCCAGGAAGAGCACTTGAGAGTGATAACCAGCTATAATAGACAACATCAGATCCTAAGAAACATTTCATCAAAGCACTGGTATATTTTGCAGACAGATCCCTCTGTTAGCAAATTTATATTACCCAACCCTGCTCTGACCTTTAGAAAATCTTCATCCCTTAAGGATACTTTGGTATCCAGTCATTACCGGACAAACAAGCACTTCCAGACAGATGACAGTGGATTCCAGACAGATTCCACAATGCAATTGGATATCTGATAGTTCAACAACAATACTACCGTAAAAGAACCCTACGGAAATGTATATATGAGCATATTTACAACATAAATACCGGAAGAATTATAACCCCTCCAAGCTACCGTGTTGGCACTCAACATAACTCTGACAACAGCGTAATCTCCTTCAGTGCAGTAGAACATATCCCTTAAAACCCTAGAGGGGGAGATATTGACAACAACATCGTTCATGCATCGTGCAGTCTTTTCTCGTTGGAAAGGATCGTGAAAGATCCTTTCCAACGAGAAAAATTGCAGGTGTGTACGCAGCTTTAGACTATCCTGATGGGATCAGAGAAGTAAACCTGCAGATGCAGTTATAAGTTTCGTTATAACAAAGCATTGTAAAGAACTACCTCACATTCCTGCTATTGGATGATATGTGCCCAGTCAATGGACCCTCCGGTATTCATAGATTGCTGTTAAAAAATATGCAACAAATTTGTTTTTTTTTAAACTGCAGGCTTTCTGGAGCAATTATGTTTTTTAAATATCATTGAAGAAATGCTATGGTTGGTCAGATCATTCTCTCAGCAGCTCAGCTCTCCCTGCTTCCCCCTCTAAGAGCTCATGCTGTGTGATTGAATTATGACATATGCAATAAACAACTAACACTAGAAATGATTGTTAGTGATCATTTTCATTAACAACAGAGTGAACAAGAGCTGTACAGGCTATTAGGAGACACTTAAAACAGGAGACACTTAAAAAACAAAAGTGGTTGTGGTTTAGCCTTTTACCTGTGGTGGCTTAACCGATGATAGGTTTTCATTTACAATTATTAAAAAGGTTTATCAACAAAAGTCTACAGCCTGTATGTAGCTTAAAGTGGACAGCTGCTCAGTAACCTCTGGATGGGGAATTGGGATCCTGAGAGAATGACTTGGAGCAACTCAATGCTTTTGCTCTCAACTTTGACAATTATTTAGGAATGATTTGTTAGAGAAGTCAGACAAAACTTTTTTTAAAACTGCTTATTAAGAATATGTAAATACTCAAATGTCCATTGACTGGCCACAGGTTCACTTTGTTCACAGTGTTCCGGGCTCTTCAGTCTCCAGGAAACTATCAGGGCCTGGGTAGGGCTCAACCATGTACACAAAATACTTAGAAAAATTGTTTTTTTCATTGTTCACTTTTAGGTCTTTACCCTAAGTATATGTGTACACTGTTGGCCTGGCAATGCAGACAAAAGGATGTCAATGTTTTGTGTTTTCTGTAGATCAGCCATTAATCCCAATGTCAAAAACTGGTCTGTGCAGTTGGATTGATAGTATAGACCTCAGGAACACATAAACCTCAGGGTGACACATAAACTAAATAATGCCTGGCCCTAGGCAGGCCATGGTGGTACATGTATGTCTGCATCTGCACGATGCCTTTTTATTTAAAATTATTATAAGGAGGACGAGTGGAGTTACAGGGATTTTCCGACAGCTGTGAAAACTTTTTTTAAAACATTATTGTTTTACAATGACAATTGTATATCTTTTTCCTATTAAGTCAGATTATGATGTTCTTTTAATGTTGCTTACTACATTAGAATAGTATATTATATCTTTTTAAGTCTGCCAAAAAGTAAAAATAAAATGTTTCATGCTTAGATTTTTTTTTAATTTATAATTTATATAGCTATCTGCATTTAAAACCAGAGTAGACTTCAAAATCTAGCGGTGCAATATCAAGCTATTCTAGCAGCTATCATCTATACTACATTGATTAAGAACAGGTCACATCTATGCCCATTATTATGGTCTTACAGCCAACCTAAATAAAAAGTACTCGTCAGTCAGAGCATGGTATAGATATAGGGTTTTCAGCCATATCTGCACATACTAATACAGAAAGTGAATTTGCTTTATTTAGTAGGCTGCTGTCTTCAACTGTGATGAAGTACTTCACAGCTATGTGCAGAAAAGTAATGTTAAGCAGCATGGTGTTAACAACGCATCTCTAAAAGCTCTTTCAAAGCTAAATGTCAACTGATTAGTACCCACAGATATACAAAGAAAAATGAAGCTGGATGGACAGCTGCCTTAGGTTACAATGGAGTGGGATAATTAATGAGCAAGATGCCTCATCATCTCTTAATGATGGTGTTGAAAACATTATGAGTAATGGTAAAAAAAATGCCCATCTTGTTTTGAATATAGTAAGTAAAGCTCCAGTCAAAATGCTTTTATTGGTTCTGAAATGGGGAAGACTGTAAGTTGATCAGTAAAATAAAAACCTGGGATCCCTTCTCTTCCTGAGATATTGGATATATGTATCCAAGGAGGCTGGGGGTTTCACCTCAGACTTTACAGCTGCAGCAGTACAGACAGAAAGGGAGGGGTCTCCCCTTAAAATAAAAAACATAAAAACGTACGTATAAAGATCTGAGGGATTCCCTCAGTGAATAGGATTTTTAGGGCCAATTAGTGCAAATTTTACAATTTTTAAATCAAAAACCATAACTTTATTTAG
>NW_027319456.1:0-4000 GCF_032062135.1 Pyxicephalus adspersus
CAGTCTTAATGGAGGAGGTAAGGGTCAGTTTTAACAAATGGGCACTGCAGTAAAAAGAGAGAAATAGAAAGTTTTTCTTTGATCCTTGTGTGGAGTTCTGCTTTAACCTTGCCCGCTTTACTTTTCACCACCTAATGACTCTTCCCCACCCGAATGGGCAAAATCAATCAGGACCTAATATTCCATGTGCTATTAAAGTTGATAATGATTTTCCTCGGCGCACTATGCTCCTGACTCTGTTAGGAAGACTATCTATCATTCGGCAAAGGCATGGTGGCTTTTATTTCCCTATGACCTCCTCTGCGGCTAAAATATGGTTCTGTGGATCAGAAATGAAAGGGGTATAACCTTATTACTTTAAAGATTGGCCTAGCTAGCCCAAAGGAACAATAAGATTCCAAACTTTCCTTACAGGAATTGTCTTTTAGAAGTAATATCTTTCACTGCTAAGTGGTGAGAACACAATTGTAAAATAAAACACCCCAACCAAGTGCCTTAGAACTCCTTGTGATTTTACAACATGACGCTTGTGTTTCATTAAAGAGGTTATATTGTAGTGGTAACTTTCCTGGGGGATATTTAGAGAACAAAAAAAGAAAAGTAAATAGGGGGAAAAATGCTGCTAAATCGAGTTTGTTTAAGGTAACCTGAAACAAGAGAAATACACTTGATTGTCAAGGTTTGTTGACACCTGGCCATCACACATAAATGAGCTTGTTGGAATTTCAAAACTATGGGCATTGATATTGAGTAGATGTTCTTCCTTTTTGCAGCTAATATGGGCCTCCACATTTCTGGAAAGGCTTCCACAAGCCTTTAGATTGTATTTGTGGGCATGTTCAGCCAAAAGAAAATTTACAATGTCAGGCACCAGTGTTGAAGAAGGAGACCTAGTTCAAAATCTGTTTTCTTTTTCCCAATGGTATTCAATAGGTAGAGAAGTATGAAGTAGAGGCCATTCAGGTTCCTTTGCACCATACTTATTTTTGTGGAGTCTTTATGGAGAGATCTTTGTCTACAAGTGCACATTTATTCTGAAAGAAAAAATGGGCTTCCCTAAATTGTTGCCAACTGACTGAAAATATCCTTGTGCATTGTAAGGCTGCGTACACATGTGCAATAATTATCGTTGGAAGCAAACAACTAACAACCATTCGTCCGATAATCGTTAACAAACCATTCTGGCGGATCTGATTGGGCTACGATTGTTAGCAATCTATTGTGTGTACGGTTGTTCAGTGATCGTGAATGGTTCTGCAGTACACTTTCTCCGGTACATGTCATCTCCTGCATTGTTCAAATGATCGTATCAAGCATGTGTACATTATTGGTGGATTTTATTTGAACGATCATATAGTTACAGCATGTACAGAATTGTGCACAATACGATTGATTAAAATAATCGTGCATAATCGTTGATCTGTTGTTAGTCCTTCGTTTTCTAACGACAATGCACGTGTGCACCTAGCTAACATTAAAAGAATCCTTCACTAAAAACTAATTTATTTGGAGGGATGTACACAAATTGTTGGCTATATAGTAAGCATGATGGACATGGATTTGCATAGTTGGCCATACAGTGTATAAAGGAATTCTATTGCTAACCTCTTATTCTCAACGTAGTTATCCACCTGTTTGAGTTGTGGACTTGTATTTGCATGTTCTGGGTCAGTAACTGGGTCGGTTGAAGCCATTGGACTTCATAACTGCCAGACAGGCAGTATTTCTAAAGATTAAGTAACAGCAGCCTGTACATCTGGTGTGCAGGTTTAAAAACAGGTTTGCTTTTAAGCCAAAAGAAAAGTATATTTACCAATACTATTTGCAATCAAGCAGTTTTCGGCATGCATGATAAGGCCTGCTGATTATTTTATACCCTAGGACATTAGGTCAGATTTCTTGATTACAGTTTAATTTACCTTAGTAATGATGGGAATTGTTATTGACACTCACTTAATTGCCTTAAATAAGTGCTCACTGCGCATTAAATAGACGATCGTTCAAAAAGTTCACATCAAGCAGTACAACCTGGGAAAAGACGGAAGTACAGTATTGAAAAAAAAAAAAGTTAAACAAACAATAGGTTTTTCTAAAGCAGCCTAATGCTGAGAAAAACACAGCGAGCAGCCATTACTGATCTCTTTCTTGCTTGCTGACTGGCAGTCATGCTGATCCTCTGCATTGAGTACATTTGGAGCTATCTTTCTGGAACAAGAATGTAACAAATAATGACAAAGGTTAAGTACAATTCTTGATATAAGTGCTTGTTACCAGTCATAGATTAAACTGAAACTTGACAAATCATAAACTAGCTTTTTCATAAGATGCAGCTGAAATTATTATTACATAGTATTTATTCTATGTTCTATCCGACTATGGTAGGGACTCACAATCTAAGGTCCCTACCATAGTCGGCCATCCCTGTCGGCCATCTCATCATGGATGTCTGACCGATTCCTGAAACTCAACCTGGATAAAACAGAACTCATCATCATCCCCCCCTCATTCCTATTGTCATATCTATTCACTTTCTTTTTCTTTCTTTCTTCTTCTTTCTTTCTTTCTTTCTTTCTTTCTTTCTTTCTTTCTTTCTTTCTTTCTTTCTTTCTTTCTTTTTTTTCTCTCTTTTCTTTCTTTTCTTTCTTTCTTCCTGTCCTTTCTCTCTCTCTATCTCTGTCCCCTTCTTATGGTTTTCTTTCTCTCTCTCCCCTCACTTGCTTAGCAATGTGATTCACAATGACTTACAAAAACAAAATAGCAGAAGCAAACAATATTTTTTGCCTGCATCTTCTTTTTTCCTACTTCATTTCCACTCTAGGAAACAAGAAAACAACTTAATAAGCCTAACTGGAGCAAATTAAAAATTACAAACCCCTAAAGCCGAGATCAAAGAGAAAGCAAAAGATAAAGAATTGACTTAACCTTGTCTGTTTCTCAAATCATATTCATGACTTTATCAAAAAGGCATCTTGAGTGAAAACAATAACTGCTGATAATGACACTGAGAGTTCCAGTTCACAAGCTTTGTTAGGATCACAAAGCTTCAAGTACAATGTATTTTTTTTTTTCGCAGTTAATATTCTGGCTGACTCATCTCTCTTAAATGAGTGTTTTGACCTATAATACAGATTTTGGTATTTTAGCTACGACCATCCAAATAATCTCCAAAGTAATTTAGAAAAGAGCAAAGCTAACCATGCAAGTCTCAATGTGTCCTCTAGACCAGCTCAGCCCAGATAAGATGTTTCTACAGATAGTTCTCCAAAGAAGGGGGGTGAGGGGCATATTCATACTGTATATTCATGTATGGGTCAGAAAAATAAATTCATTTGTCAGTCAGGCAATCTGGTATATTTTTTGCAAACATTTCTTGAATGTACAGAGATTAGAATTCTGAAAATTTTCCTAACTGATGTACTAAAATTCTTAGTTTATCTGTAAACAGAATAAAAGTAGTCCTATATCCTTGTATGTCTTATTGAGAGCTTAGTAAAAGTAATTCCCCTCCCTTCATAGTGTGCCTTATAATATGCCCCGAATTGTTTTTTGGCCAAATTTAAATGGTAAAGAGAACCCTGTGTTGTGGAAGTTGTGCCCAAAAATGGCAAATTAAATTCAAAAGACTAGTCAGTATTACCACCGGTGGTCACCCTGCAGATGGTTTATCGTGACTTAATCTGCACTCTGCACTGAGTGGGGGTGACAACAATGGTAGAGGGAGGGCTTTACTTCCTCATATCACCACTTTTCTTTGTCAGGTGATCTGATGACTAGTGTGGGACTATTCAAAAAAAGGTGGTGAAAGGCACGGGTCTACAGAATTAGTAAAGGAAAGAGAAGCAGGGAGATTATTGCTCCCCAGGTTCTCAGGTACAGCTTTATCTCCAGCAAGGAGAACAGTAAAGGAGCACAGTAGTGTTATCTCTAAATCTGACTACAAAACTTGTAGATTAAAATTTAGTAGTCACAGTGCAATGAAGATCTAAGCCTACAGATATAT
>NW_027319457.1:0-4000 GCF_032062135.1 Pyxicephalus adspersus
TTTCTGCAATATACTTTCTCCTTTACATGTCACTCCCTGCATCATTCAAACGATTGTATCTAGCGTGTGTAAACTATTGATGGATTATATTTGTACGAACGTATGGTTTCAGCATGTACAGGATTGTGCACAATACGATCGTTCATTTTCTAACGATAATTATTGGAAGTGGAGTGGGTATGTAGCTTTAAAAGGCTTTTCTACACAAATTTTAGCTTGACTTTAAAAGTGTTATCAAGTGTCTAAAAAAATGCAGATGTATCAGAATTTGGCTCTTAATATTTGTATATGTAGGTCACTAAGTGAGGATGTTTTTGCTGATTCAGTTTCCAATGTGCAGTCAACACCTGAAACATTAAGTGTCAGGCTTTCAGTGTACAACATTTACGTTTATTTTTGTCCCAGGATGTTGTTATAGCTCACACTTCAAGTTAGGCTCAACACAACACAACACATTGGAGTGTTTGTTGTAGGGGGGTAATGAGAATTAAGATATTTATAGTTATAGCTATATTGGAATTATAGCCTTGAGGTTCATTCAGAACTATGCACTGAAGTGCGCATTACCTTTATGGAGGGTAAAACATGGCATTTTGTGTGGTTTGCTGTGCTGCCGTTTATTTAAAATAAAGGTGAAAGTCTGTTTTTTTTTTTTTTCTTTTTTTTCTATGAAATGACTGCCTTAATGCAACCCATGCAGCCCAATTAAACTTTTATTTAAATTAGCTAAATAATAATATGTGTTTAGTTTTATAATTTTTTAAAGCCATAGCCGAAATAGAAAAGCCATCTCGCTTACTTACAATATAGAGAGATCAATCATCATCTGTCCTAAAATGCTACAGACTTCAGAAAGGTCCTAGTTCCTTCTGATGACCACTACATTACTACAAACTGTGGATGTTTTTTAGCATTTGGTCTCTTGTAGTGATGTATGGGTTAATAGGAAGACCCATAGGGTGCAACTGGGGTCCAGACACCCACCATATCTGGAAATGTATTTGATGAAAAAAATGTTCCTATGGCTTTATATTTATATTTTACATAAAGATTTACATGCAGAATTATGGTAATGTGGTATGTTATTTGGTGTGGGTTACTGCTGTCTGCATATGATGATTGCTGTTTGCACTCACACATTAAATAAGACTAATTATTCCCCTCACTGGCATTTTGCTGTTTGATGTCAAGGTTTATAGTAAAAAAAATATTCAGTTTTGAAGCTGCATATAATCATCATATTTCCAGTCATCTTCTCTTTCTTTATTTGCATGGGGAAAATCACGTTCGAACTCAATTTCATCTCATGACGAGTGGTTTCATTTCAGGTTCAGCTGTTGCTGGAAGAAAATATGGCACAGCACTGCTTCATTTTCAAGTTAGTCTTGTATCAATTCTGCATAACATAAAACATGGAGGGACTGAGCATGTCTCTGTTTATGCCTCACTATTGGTATGCTGTTCCATGTGGACTCTGCCCCCTGCTGAGAATGCTTATATTTTAGAGATAATGGAACATTAACTTTTGGACCAACAAGCCTGGGGTCAGGCAAGGTACACTTCATACAACATTAGTTAGAAAAATGTGTCAGAAGAATTGTCAACAGTTTAAAAAAAGCATATATAAAGCATATAATATTATATGCAGTTCTTTACAAATAAAAATATATAGAATTTAAATGTATACTTAAATGCACTAAGCAGACAATGATTAAATACAAACAATCCTACTGTGATAAATACAGAGCAGATGAGCAAACCATAAAACTGCTTTTAGAATTGTCACCCACAACGAAAACCTTTTATGCAAAGCTTAGACACTCACTTCACAAATCCTATTGCATTGCTAAACTGCTGTTCTAATATTTGGGTAAAGATACTTGATGAACATATTCCATATATAAGGTTTTCTAGATAATTTTGTTGGCCGTATGTGCATATCTTATGCTTACTTTCCTTTTAGCTCTTTTAATTTAAATGAATTGCGGCTCTAAAACCTCTGCTGGTTTTAAGAACCACAAGTTCATGTATAAATTTGAAAACAGAGCAATTTCGGAAAATGTTTTCTTGTTCCTTCATAGCTAAAAAAATGGTAATTATCCAGTACAGATAGTGAATAAATATTAAAAATATAAATTTAAAAAATATATCCTTTAAATGGGTATGTTAATTGCAAATTAATGTAGCATTTTGTTGCAATTAGATTAATTACTTATTATTGAGGCTTTAATGACTTAATTCAATCTAGCACCTCTTTTCTTTTCAATGCCTGTCTAGATCATTGTCTAGTTCTGGAATCTGGGCAGTTCCTTTTGTTACCTTATTAAAGAGGATGAGTGCTCCTTCAAAAAGCTGTGTCAGTATTGAACCAGGTCTATATCTGGTATAGATAAAGATTCACTCTGAATATTAAGGGGGACTTCATGTTGTTTTTTATTTTATTTTTCATTGATTGGGTGGTTGCTAACTTGGACAGTCCTGTTATCAGATGGTATAACAAATACACAGTAAATGTTGTTAATACTTAACATTGGCTTTATGTAGGTATAAGAAATGATACATTAAATGTTTAAAAATATTTAGGCTCATTAAAACAGTCAGTATAGTATTGTCTCGGCTATTTACCCAACATCTTGATACAACAATGACCAAAATTGGCCCCTGTTGATGCAAAATCCAAGCACATGATAAAAACACAAACACTAGCAATAAAATGTATGTCACTTGATTGACATAATGATTTAAGCACAACACAATAGAACAACTCAGATGTAGTTCACAAGACTTAATAATAATAATAATAATATAAAACTATAAAACAATATTCTAGAGCCAAGCCCCTTAGAATTCCAGCATTACACTGATAACAAGACAGTCTACAGGTTTTTAATGATAAAAAAAAAGGTATCAGGTAGTGTACTAAGTAATGTAAAACACACCTTTTTGACCTTCTGGGGATTCTTCATTCGACGACATTTTCTTATGTCCATTTCCGTTGTATTCACACATCCAGGCTATGGAGACATTTAACAGTTAGAAAAAAATACATCAATTGATCCATAGTAGTAACACAAAACTGACTAGTGGAAACATATTCCATTTGTATGGGTATGTATTTACATTTTGAACTCAATATCTTAAACCAGGAGCGCTCAAAACATCAATCGCAATCTACTGGTCGATCGCAAAGGCAATGTGAGTCGATCCCGGAGCACTGCCTTACCCCTCCCTGCTGTTTACCAGCAGCGTGGCTGTACTTCTATAGGGATGCTGGGGATTTCTTTCAGTGCGTGAGAAGGCATGTGTAATATTGGGGAGTGGAGAGGGAGGCAGGGAGGCCAGGAGGGCAGTCTGAGGTGAGCAGTGCTGGGCAGCCAAAATACCTTTGTACAGATTAGCAGTTCTTTTTCATGTGCAGCACGTCATTCTCCTATGACAGGTGAACTGTAGCTTTACTGTCACTATAGTCTTGTAGTGCAATGTCTGCACAATGTTCTGCCATTCAAAGTTTCGTTAGCTCACTTCTGTGTCATACTCGGTATATATATATATAAAAATATGTTTAGCATTTTTATTGTTGGTAGATCATTTTCAGTTGGTCATTTTAAAAGTAGCTTGCAAGTCAAAAAAGCATGACCACCTCTGTCCTAAATAGTTATCCTGAGATAAATGGGACACTAAAAAGGCAAATAAAAAACCTACACAAACTATCTATCCATCTTTTTTAATATTTATTGAAAATATCTTGACATTACACTTTGTTAACTACTTTATTTGGCAGAAACCTGGTGTTCTGTGTAAATAATCCTAAATCTGGACTTCTGTGCAATATTTGAAGTCTTTCCGCCTTTAATTTGGCACAGGTTGGGTCATTTAGAAACTATTTACATCATGGTCCAAGGGTATTTATGCTCAAAAACAATTGCATATCAATGGAACATTTTTTTAATGAATATATTCTAAATGCAAAGAAAACCCCATTACAAAAAAATATTTGTTT
>NW_027319458.1:0-4000 GCF_032062135.1 Pyxicephalus adspersus
GAAAGTCTTTGCATGTTGGAGTTCCAGGACTTATTAGTATCTTCCACTTTAGGTTTGCCTTAAAGATTTTAGTCCAGTTGAATTTATTTCAAACCACATAGCTTTTTGAAGGACCTATTATCAGCAATTAAACACACAACTACTATGTGATTATCATACCGGCAGGGGCCCAATTTCAGTAACGCAAGAACCCTTATGGGGTAAAGACAACAAATGTTTTCATCCTACCTATTCCCTCTTTTCCTGATGTTGCAAACTGCAAATCACTGTGAAAAAATGTCTCAAATAGGTTTAAGTGTCTGCATTTTTTCAAAACTTTACCTAGAGCCCTATAAGTGTATTTGATCTCATAGATGGGGCACAGTACACCCTATATCATGTATTATTAAATCATTATGTGCTTTCAGTACTGCCTATAGTGACAGCAGAACGTGTTCCTAACATTTCTGAAAAATGCCGCTGAGCATACAGGGCTTCTAGTGCCTGGTATTAATCTGTCATCACTTATTGAACATGCCAGCTCACACTTAGCATATTTCCTTTTTCTTCCCAGCTCCATAATGACATGTATATGTATTATTAAATCACAAATTTCACAGTTCTAGGACCCCTGATTTCAGTTTCCAGGGCTTTATTGAATCTCTAGAAAGTGCACTATACACAACAGAAATTGCAACTTTTTTTTACTTTAACCAGTTTTCATGAACTAAACCAACTGTCTTCACTAAAGATCCACAACCCACAAGAATGATGCCACATTGTTGGTGCTCACTATTTAATTACATTTTAAAAACCACATAAAGCAAAGCAATAGGCTCATTTTAGTCCTACCCTCCTCAGCAGTAAACAATCACCATTTCTTTGTTGTGTTGCCTTTTTCAACTGCTGCAAATGATAAAATGAAGCTCTCAGTAAACTGTAAGTTGTTATAGTGAGAAGTTGTATGGGGCTGAGGGCATTCTCCCAGCTTCCATGGGCCAATCAAAATTCAGCAATACTATTACCTGAGAAGTAAGGTGAAGAGAAGTACACATTTCCACATATCCAGAAGTATTTTTGTTCACACTAAGCAGCTAAAAAAGTAAAAGGTAAGTTAAATAAAGGTAATTTATTGGGCATTATGTTATTCTTTATTATTCTTAAAAGGCAATAAAATAGCCTTAATCTTTTTACTGTTGCTGCCGCAACTACTATTGTTGGCAGCAGTACCGGCATGAAATAACAAACTCAAGGCAATATTAGCAGCACGTTTTTAGATGTTTCAGTAAAGCAGCTCTACATCTATGTAAAGTTATTGTTCTAATTGACCCATTATGTGACCACTTTATGGAGACCATTTTGAGGAACGTTGACGGCTCCTAGGTGTTTGTCTGCACTTGTGTTTTAATACAACAAATGTAAGCTATCATGTTTTTATTCTATGGGTCCTTTGCTTTCAGGAAATATGTATTGTCCTAAATATATGATTTATTTAGGTACAAAATGAATAAAACAAATACTAAGTGCATTTTAACATGTGCATTTTTATTTTATTTATCTAGTAGAAAATGAAAGAAAAAATAATATTGGCAGCAAAAGAGTTAAAAGCAAGCCCTCACTAAACTCTGTAGCTGAAGTTACTGTAAATGAATGTATGCTTACATTTTACAATATAGACCTAAAAGTCCAGTTTATTTGTTTTCTAACTGCCAGGGAATTTAGAGAAAAAAAAAAGACTTCCAACTATAATTTTAATATACATTTTCAATAGTGCTATTTACCTGTTTGTTAGTAATATGTAAATACTTTATTCTCCATAGTCTACACATTCCCTTTAAAGCAAGTCATTTGCTTTGCCCTGCATAGACTTAGCACACGTTTACTTTGTGTAAACAAGATTGTCAAATTACAGTGGCTAAAATCAAGTAATTCAGAATCATAAAATGTTTTAAAGAGTGAAATATTTGTGTTCACGCTCTGTATCATGGGAGAATGACTGTTGATATAATAATCATTTTGCAGTCAGCTTTGTGGATAGAGAAAACTCCAGTGCTCCATATGCTTATAAAACACCCCAGAGCATGGTTTGATTTTATGTTGGGTTCTTATAACTGTAGGTGAATTTCTCTAGATGTGTGTGCCTCTGGCAATGAAAACATTCAAAAAATAGGCTGATAACTCAGTGTGCTAAGGCTTACAGTGCATGAACATTTTATACCTTTAAACCAACAAAGAAATGTTCTATACTGCTTATTGCAAAAAGAAAAATAACCCATTCACTATTGAAAAATACAGCACTAAACAACTACTAACAAATTATCTCAATTTTAAAGGACTCTTCTTTTTTCAGCATTCCCAGTAAACACCTTGTGCTGTGCTTTGTTTTTGGACAGGGCATAGCTAGAAGAGAATAAAGTTTGAATGTGTTGCAGCCACTGATTGGATTAGTTCCTAGCCCCTAACCTGTCCAGTCATTGGCCACTAGTCCTTTTAAACTTTCCAGGTACAAATCACTAGTTACCCATTGTATCATTAATCTTTCTTTACCTGCTTGTGGTGTGACTTTCTGCTAGAGGTAAATGTTAGCTGCTTTGATTGCCTTGAGCACTGTAACAAAGATTCTGCTCTTTTCTAAGTGCCTTGGATACCTTGCTTGGCTAAATATGCGGGATATATATATATATATATATATATATATATATATATATATATTATTTATCAAGTTATAATCAGACCTAACTCTCAGTAAAGGTAAAGTAATTGATCTTTCGGATATTAGTATTGTTGTAGTGTTTACAATTTAACATGAGGAGGGTATTGATTTATGGAACCGATGATACCTATAATGCTCCTCATTTGAAAAGTGTGCAAATACCTGTATGCTGGCACAAATCTTTGGGCCTGTTTTGGTATCCAAGCACCAGGTGTAGTTCCTTGTGGTTGTACAGCCAAATAGTGACTTTGCCTATCATCTCCCTTCTGCTACAACCTAAAGCACCTCATTTGCTAATTTATTTAACCTTGTACGTGTCACAAAACCAAGTAGAAGAAATTGGAAAGTGATTTTCAACACCAGAATTCTGTGTGCAATATTATTTGAGGAACTTTTTAAAACGTAATTTGTTGTATTTATATGTTAATTGTGAACACCTATAACCATAGTATTGTCATCCAATTTGATTGAAGGGTCAGGGGATATGTGGGAATATGTTCCAGCTAAAAAATAAAGCTTGTTTTTGTTGAGAGGTGCTTATCAGGCCGGCGGTCGCATGCTGTGCACTACTTCAGTATCACACCCTGTGTATTCTGTCCAGCGATGTCACTTGTAGCAGGAAGGAGAACAAGGAAATAGCAGCATCTCCTGCTTCCCTTAGCCGTGCAGCCTGAGAATTTCTTTCTTGGCATCCCCAGCACACACTCTGAGGCTGTGCACAGCTGAAGGGGATTCTAGAGGCAGATTAGTTCTTGGCTACATTTTGCCCTGTCATTTGCTGCTAGGGCTTCATGGCTTTTCTGCGCACAGGCACCAGCTGCCTGTTGTAGTGTTAAGCTAGGCTGATGAACTCCTGGGGTGTTATTTAGTTGAATTTCCTGTTGCTGACCCTGTGATTGTTAGCTACCTTCTGTCTGTAATCTTGTGCCTGTGCCTTTAACCCAAACTCTGCTTTGTCTTTTATCTTCTTTTTTTTTAATCTTTTGTACTGCATTATCTATGGACTCATGAACCTCTGTCAGTTCTTCCTCAGATGAGATCTTTTGTACACAGAAGTCCTGGGGGCAACCTTGTGCTGGGAACTAGCCTCCCAAGGCTGAGCAGTGGTTTGCTATAGGCAAAGAGTTTGGCGTTAGATTGTAGGACTAGCAAGCACTGCTGCTAGACCAGGGCCCTACAGTTATTTATTTTTTTCATAAAAATGGATTTTCCTGCTTAGATTTTAACTTTTATTAATGGAAAAACTACATGAAAATGTAACACAAGAAAGGTTAACAACCACAATAGGAAGGTTTCCTCTCTGCTGTG
>NW_027319459.1:0-4000 GCF_032062135.1 Pyxicephalus adspersus
AGTCTTTTGTAGATGGAAAGGATCGTGAAGGAACCTTTCCAACAACAAAAGTCTAAGGTGTGTACCCAGCCTTAACACTAAAACAAAATAAAAATAGCCTCAGAGCTGCCTCAGGCAAACTGGAGGCAGAAGTAAAAACTGGGGTGCGCCTCAAGTTCAAAAACATTACCCCAATAGAAATTTAAAGCGACATCATTAAATTCTTTCAACATTGCTGATGGGTACATACCTAAAGCATATAATATAAAATACTAAATTATTACTAACGTTTCAAGAACAACTTCCAGAGGTTCTGGCTTTAGACCAAGCCCTGATGAAGGAAGCATGACCCCCCCTAAATATAATAATGTTAAGGTTGCTTAAACTTCGCAGTGGAATAAACATTTTGGAAGTCATTCTGGTATGGCACTGAACTCAACTTTTCAACAACCCTTCTTTATGCTATTCAAAACAGTTTTAGCTTGAGCTGGGCAATACATTACATACATATTGGATGCACTTTAAACCTGATACCAATCAACCAAAGCAACCAACCAGTGTTGGAGGATAACTCATAAATGGGCAAACAATCTTTTTCAAGACATAAAAAACTGTGCTACATATCTATTTCTCATAAAAGTGTACATAAGGTATTTACTTCATTAATTTAACAGAAAACTATCACACTTACATATTATACTGAGCAGACATCCCAAACTTCTCAACTTACACTCAATTCAATACCAAACAACAACTTACCCCAACTTTGAAAATCCCAGTGAAGTTCTAGGTAAAAGTCTCCCAGCTGTAGATGGAAACAAGGGAAAAAAAAAAAAAACTTCTGTTGGAGCAGTCTTGTACATTGGGAGTGCAACATGTGGCAAAATGTTTACTGAAGTACAATGATCATATATAGCATTGCCTGTCATACCTCATAACAAAGTCACTTGTAATTGCAAATAATGGCAACATGGGACTTAAGTCTCACAGAAGTGAATAAGGGGGAAAAAAATTCCCCCAGCCTCCTTTAGCTGGGTATACCACCTGGCGTTTTTTTGGTAACCACCCGGCTGTTTTTGGGTAGTTACTGAAAAGTTGGGTCACAATACAGGGGCTGCCAACTATCTACAGATTCTTCCCACCCAGCTTAAAATGATTTCTGGGGGGAATACTTCACTTGCACTTAGAGCACCTTCTGGCAATTTCAGTCTGTCACATATCACAGGAGGAGCTAATGTGTAAATGCTGTAGAAGCTGCAGCTGTCAAAACCCAGATGTCCAGCTCTGTTTCTACACACCACTCAGAGTCAGAAATACAAATGTATCAGAGATCCCTTGTTACTTTTATATCCATGGTCTTTCATTTATCTGTTAATATATCTATGATCTGCCAATAAATGAAACAGTCGTAAGTGTAAAAAAAAATAGAGGAAGCCCAACAAATAAACAAAGTTTTCAGTTTTAACTCATTTAGGTTTTTATTCTCTTCTAGCTAATTTTGTTTTCCATTTTTCTAATATTTAGGCTACAGTTTTGGTTATTTTCATCCTGTCTTCCTATGATAAAAGTTATTGCTTTAAAAGAAATGTTTAGATTGTCGGTACATAAAGAATATAGAGGTGTGAGCTGATATGGTGAAATATCATCTGAATTCCATTCCCCGAAATCTTGACAGATTCAGCTTCTATTAATTACCTCTTTCAGAGCATTTAACAGGCGCGGTCTCTTCTCCTCCACACTCTCCCTGGACTGCTGCTTCAGCTTTCTCAACAGTGCTGTAACTGAAATAGAAATATTTTCAATAATGCTACAAACACAGGTCATGCTTTTATCCACAACATGCTGACTCCTGAGCCTGATCAGCCCACCTATGCAAATGTATCCTACACCAAACCAAAGGCACAGTGTTATGCAATGACTGACCATTGGACAGTTTTTACCGGATCTATAAAAATAGATTTATGACCAATACAAGCAAGCCTGACTGGAGCATAGCTCGTGTTCATTTTTATTCAGGATTATATTTATTCTATAGATTTAATGTTAATGTGACCTGGCCTTCACATTGCCCAAGGAAACACAGCTGATGCGTGGCATCCTGTTGTGCCTGCAAGAATTGATGTTAATCCTGTAATCCATTCCTGTAGAGTCCCTTTGCAACCCTTGCTGCACCTTATGTCCAGACTGAAATGACACAGAAACCTTGCACATTTAATGTAAGCTCTCCCCCTGACCACTTTATACTCAACTCTCCGCCAATTCTTTTCTTGTGGTCACCACTGTATAATACCCAGTGATTCCAGACATGGTGGAACATGTGACCTGTTGCTTTAATACACTAGGCCCAAGCACTGCCGCGTGGCATGGTGGGTATGGACAAGGAAAAAGGAGATGGCAGGGCAGAACTGCCAAGATATGTGGTGGACACTTCTACAGACATCCTTATTGAGAATATTTCCCAAGCCCTGACAAATCCAGGTTCTAACCCGTTATTGTATTCTTTCTAAAGCTGGAAGGGCTCTTCCTATACAAATTAGCTGACCTCCTAATCCAGAAAACCTTAATAGCTTTCTGTGTGGCCATGTTACTTTAATTAAATACCCAACACCACTTGTCTGCTTCAGGTGGGTAGAGCCAGGAACTCAAGGAAAGAGAATTCATTTCCAAAGCTTTAGTACATGACTCAACTCCATCTATTCAGATATCGGAATTGATCCTTTAATGACTGAACTGGAAAGTGCATTACTGACATCAGTATAATTTATAGTACATTGAATTCACTCAGTGTAACGAGTAATACAGATGTAAAATATATACCGTCATGTCACTGTATTGATCTGAAATGCATTAGTTATCACTTTAAGAAAGAAAGGAGAAAGAACAACAAACCTTGGCAGGGTTACCGCAGTTGCTGAGCTTCAGGCAACATTAAAGAGACTTGACACTAGCTGTCATTATTTCACAATCAGCATTTATAAAGACGAGCAAACCGCAGCCAAGACCTGAACTGGCCACTTGTCTTTGCAATTTATATTGAAGAGGGCAGATAAAAACAGGAACCTAATGTGCTGGACAAATAAAGAGAAACACAAGGTGCTTACTCATCTGTCTGTCTCCATAGCTGATGGCCTCAGCCAAGGGGCTCCAGCCCTGGGCATTCTTTACCTTGACCGGGGCATTGTGTGCCAGGAGGAGGTGAGCACATTCTGCAATGTAGAAACAAATTAGTACAATACTGAAACTACAAAAAATATATCTAAAGACAACTTTTGCCTATTTGAGTAGAGAATGGTTAAACTACCAACAAACAAAAAGTTAAAGATGTTTAAAACCACAGAAAAATTTCATATTTTTAAATGTTTACTTGCAGTATTTTTCTTTCTTTATTTCTTATTTCTTTTTTCTTTCTATGACATGCATTTGCAATGCACCTTTGAACATGTTAGAAAATCAACTACTCCAGGAGCAAGTTGCCCTGCCTCCTTTCTTGTCATAGCCTTATCGTCTTTTTAGAGTCTCCAATTGCTGTCTGTGCTGCCCCAGCGTCCCCACGTGTATTTTTTACCTCCCAACATAACCTTTTTTATAGCTGTATAGAAAAACAAAGGAAATACAGACACCCAAACAGCTTTATAAGAGCTTTTATATGTAAAGCACATAAAATCTTTGTATGATTTTTTCCTAATAAAATTGTTTAGGGACCTCTGCTTTTTTTTTTTTTTTTTTTTGCATTGATGATATCACTAAAGAGATTTCCTTTCACATCCTGAAAACAGGGCGCACCTCCTGGCACTTTTCAGCAACCACCCGGCTGTGTGGTTACTGATGAGTTGGGTCACAATACAGGGGAAATTGAATCAAGGTGAGGAAAATTCCCATTAAATACCCAGTGTGTCTACTGGAAGGTTGCTTTCACTATTCCTGTTTATCAGTGACAACTCCAAATTTTCTTTCATGTATAGATCGAGTTTAACAGAACAGATTCTAGTTGTCTGGTAACACAATGCTGGCAGCATAAAAT
>NW_027319460.1:0-4000 GCF_032062135.1 Pyxicephalus adspersus
CATACTGGGAACGTTCTATTGCTCAGAGTTGATCTATGCTCTGGGTATGAAGCAAGAGTTCTATGAAGTCCAATTTGCTTCCAAGCTCTACACAATAGCAGAACCCCAATGCAATTTTAGCTAAAGCAAAAAAAAAGAAGACATGAATTTTTAATAAGAAGAATATGTTCTGTTGCAAAGTTGGTCTAGGTGAATCCTATTATTTCTAATGAATAGCTGTCAGCTGGAAATAATGAGTAATTGTACATTTATATATTTGCCGTAGACTTGTAACCTCTTTTGCTTAATAGGAAACTAAAATTGCTTTATTTAAATTTTGAGGAACTATGGCTTCTTATTTTAGAAAAATGTATTGTAGCTCCTAATTAAAAGTTTACCTGCGCTGAAAGGTTTACTATAGTGCATTTGCAAAGTCTCGCAAAGACATGTTGATTTTGATGGAGAAGTCCTCCCAATACAGCTTACTGTGATTGAGTGACAACACTGTTGCACTGCTCCTAAATTTAGAAGAGTTGTCACCCTCATATAGGTTGCTCCTGTTTGCAATTTAGTGGGATGGCATGTCATTGGAGGGTTGTGGTCATTATTATTGCAACTACTGAATTACAATTCTGTAGCTTGTCAATCAGCACTTTCTAGATTACCAGCACTGCCTTTTCTACTAAAACCCTCACACTGTGATCTGCACTGTTTGGGGGGGGGGGGGGGGCATTTAAGAAACAAATGAAGAAAAATATGGATCACTAAGGAAAGTTAATAGATTTATTTTTAAGGTTGATGAGTCTTGGTATCAAAAAACAACTAGATTTTAGACATTTAGGTTTTATTAAATTGATTTTATGTTTTTTTTTGTGTTCTGTATCTTAACTTATTATTATTACATTTAATACATCACACAGAATCCCCAAATCAGCCTGAGTTGTTTAACAAAGCGCATTGGTAATCTCTTTTCAGACATTCTTACTCATACTATAAACCAAGATATAGCCAGGTAGAGGGGGGGTAAATGTCACGTCTCCGACAATTTGTTTCTAAATTTCAGCTTGAGCTATTGAGCTCATTAAACAGTGGGAATTTACATCAAAGCAGATAAGAATAACCTAGAAAATGTGTGAAACAGGGAACCAAAAGTTCCACCTTCTGGACACATAATAAGATTCAAATATTATTGTAATATTCTATATATGTAGGTGTATATTTTGAAATGTATTTATAAGCTCCATTCTAGTGTTTCTCAACCAGGGTTCCTCCAGAGGTTGCTAGGGCTTCTTTTAGCAATTTGTATCTATCAGGTCAGATATTACTGAAACCAATGATCTTTTTGGCCATCTGTAAGGGTGAAATTTGTCCCAATGGCCAGCAATGTAAGAGGAATTCTTCTCAATGATCACCACACTAATATATTGTGAGCTGTGGTATAATAATTATAGCAGGGCTTCCCTGAGACCGGAGTTTTGCTTTAACCATACTGAACATTATATACAAAACCACTATACATTACAAATAATGTCTAAAGCTGATATGGTGACACCCATTCCAAGAGCAACCTCAATACCGCTTATCTCCCACCCACTGCAGATTTCGAGCCGATAGTGAGGAATGTGTGCATAAGGGGTAATAAACCATTTCCCCCTTTAACAATACCAGAGGTAAAGTAGGTAAAGTATAATGTGCTTGTTGAGTTCAGTAACTAGGTAG
Organism: Pyxicephalus adspersus; assembly: GCF_032062135.1. NCBI lineage: Eukaryota > Metazoa > Chordata > Amphibia > Anura > Pyxicephalidae > Pyxicephalus > Pyxicephalus adspersus. Next base: position 1,699 of record NW_027319460.1, read on the forward strand.
GGTGTAACAGCTTAAATATTGTATGTGTATTGCTTGAATTCTTTAGATTTTTTTTTTTAAAAAAGAGAAATAGTAAAGCTGAACAATATCAAACACAGAGAGATTTAATACAGCAATACATTTATTGAAACAACATTATTTAAGATTGACAAGTTGCAAGCACCAGTTGGTTTTATACCAACCTCCTGCACAAGAGCCCCTTACACATTCTATGCATTTGCTCCTATCAGGCTCATTCACATTTCTGTGTTTTGATGTTTGCATTTTAACACATGTGCACAGATTTGACATTGGTTTTACTTGTGCTAGTATTTTTACAGACAATATGTGATGTATTAGCCAAAAAAAAAAAAAAAAAGCCTTGTCCATTTCATTATCTATTGATGCATGTTCTAAGGGCAGCACATACAATGCACCACATGTGCATGGAGTTGCATGGAGGTGAAGTCAGCTTATGCCGTGGCAATCTAAGGATGTTTCTTAGCCAACTGCTTTAATTAATTTATGCTGCTGCTACAATGGAGGTCAAATTCCTTCCTAATCCTGTGAGGCAATCGGATGTTCCCTGGATCAACAGTCTCTGTTGGCTTCACTTTAAAACTTTAATACCAGTTATATTCCGTGCTGTTAGAAAAGCATCTTTTTAGCTGCTTACTAGGAGTCCAAATTTAAAACACTCAAAACAAAATCAAGTAAACCCCTTCTTACCCCTCTCACCCTTATTTTCCTTAAAGCTATATCCTCCCACTGCCATCCATAACCATCAAACTTTTTATTTCTAAAATCATCACTGCAACCCCTACCCTTATAGCCTTGTTACCCAGGCACCCCAACAAGGATTCTCCCATTCTGCAGTCTAGAAGATTGAATAGTTGTGATCCAGGGCAATACATTACACATTTTATTTTGTGTACAATTGTTCATGTTGTATTTAATTAGAGGGTTTATGGGTGGTATAATAAGTGGGGTGGATCCTTGATTAGATGTCTGCTTTATATCTACATTAACATGAATAGCATGATGCAGGAATATTGAGTGCCTCCTAACCAACCCCCAGTGCTATCTGTGACCTGAACAGGGATCAGAAACATAGCTGAAACAATAACACAATGCTGTAAGTAAAATTTGAATCAATGAGCTTAATTTAATAAAGCTCTGCAACGCTGGAGAGGATACATTTTCATCAGTGAACTGGGTGATCCAGCAACCCTGGAATGCAACTGGTTCAAGATTCAAAACATTTGATAGCAAAATACTTTGAAGAAATCCATTCCAGGTGTAACGGATCACCCAGGTTCCCTGAATAATGTGTATCCTCTCCAACCTTGGGGAGCTTTAATAAATCAGCCCCAATGAAGCAAAGCAAAAGTTAAACTTTTAGGTCTATATAACCTTCCACATTTGGGGGAGCTGGTCGGGTGGTAACCCCCCCTTTTTTGGCATCTCCATTACCTATGAGAGACTTCTATTCAGGTATGAAAATTCCATTCATTATGCTTGACAGCTTGCCAACTCTGCATTGAACATTGAATTAGTAGGCAATGCCAACATGACTTTGTGTAAATAAAATAAAATCCTAAAGAAAAAAGAAAGCAGCTGCTACATCAAATTAGAAAGATGTGACCATCACACGACAACAAGCACAAGCAATAAACAATCATTCCATTACATAGGAGGTCAGCTGCAAGTTGCTTGCTTTACAAGTTTCAGTTAATGAGCGTAGCATGGAAAATGACCCTTCATGTATATAACGTCCCAACATAAATGAAACGCATAATTCAATATACAACAATTATTAGCAACAAAGAGCAAAGGCTAATCTGAAGCAAACATCTACAGGGAGAGCCCTCTGTTGCTTGTTGTATGAGATTTGTATGAGATTTGTATTGAGCCAGGCTGATTGGACAATGGAGGAGCAGCTGAATACTGATGAGGTCATCGCGCTGCTTTGCAGCAGAGCCTGATTGGCTTGTAATGCCGACCTTTATTCCTTCAGTCTGGGAGCTGCTATACAAAGGATGACAGGAGGACGATATGAAGCTAGACGTACCTACCCTAGTTGCATCAAACAATATTTTATCATGATTATAACATTTCATGTCTTGAAACCCCCTCTCAGAATATTTCTGGGGACCAAAGCCTCAGAATCTTTATTTTACATATTCAGAAATATCATTTGTCTGCCTAAACAATGGTGCACGGTGGTTATTCCTGCTGGTGAATCAAACAATATAGCTAAGGGAAACACACTATTTTGTTAAGCTAATACTGACAAAGTTATCACAAAAGAGAAAGATTACAA
>NW_027319461.1:0-4000 GCF_032062135.1 Pyxicephalus adspersus
TCGGAGCTCCTAATAATGGGCACAGCAGGGGTACAGACCCAGGAAATGAGCACAGGGATGGTAAAAGTCCTTCATAATGGGCACAGCTCCTACTAAAGTTCCCAGGTCTGTATATTCTAGGTGGGTAGACCTAGGAACTGGCACAGGGATGGTCAGAGCCCCTCATAATGGGCACAGCAGGGGTACAGACCAAGGAACCCAGCACAGGAATGGTGGGAGCTTCTAATAATGGGCACAGCAGGTGTGACCCCGGGAACTCAGCACAGAAATACATTTCACAGGAATGAACTGATAAATATGAAGTTTGCACAATTCAAGAGAGAAAAGTTTGTTTTTTGGAGAATGACACAACTTCCAGTTATCAGACAAGACAGCCGAGGGGGTCACATCAGACAGCAGATTATCACCAGCCACGATCAATACGTTCATTTTATAAAGAGACGCGGATCGCTTCATATCCACTGCCAGTCCCTGTATCAAGCAATGGCTGGGTGACACTGCTGTCACTTGTGAAAGGTTAGAGAAGCCCCGGAGACACTCAGTACATCGTCTCCTCTTACACAACTGAAGATGAAGTTCACGAGGACAAACTTCCCCTGCTAAACTCTTGAGACCTTAAATGACACCGCAGAGGTGGGGGGCACCCTTCTCCTTACCCTCTGGGGGGGTAACCTTCTCATTACCCTCTATCAGGGGGTGAAGAGTTTATCAACTGTTGGTGTAGACTGACTTTTCTCTCTTTTAAGAAACATGTTTAAATTAAGAATTATACAAAACGCAAGGTTACCCCTTTCTTATTTTTGTGTTTCTGTTTGTTACCCCACTGGTGAGATTTTCCCCACTTACCGTCTATGTGACACCTTTGGAAAGAGGAAATTATTTGCCACTGAGCCAAGAGTACAGAAAGAGCAATAAAACCATAGCAAGTTATAATCCATCTAATGCTCAAAAAAATAGGAAAAAAGGAAGATTGACATAACAGAACACAAACAGCAACTAGAACCACGTCTGTACATGGAGAACAACCAGAAATGCGCCAATCCAAAAGCCAACGCGTTCCAGGACTAAACACTGCTTCATCAGGGATGCAATGACATAACACAACTATTCCATTGAAACTTTGTATCCATTGTACAATTCCCTTCCCAAACATAATAAGATTTTACCTTCACATCAAACATAAAATAAGTGCATCAGACAATCCGAGATCCTAAAATCAGAGTATAAAGATTGCAGAATGACCATGTCGAGATAATTGTACATAACACCATTCATCAAGCATTTCTCCATCAATAAATATATTAATATAATAAAACATTGATCAAGGCTTTAACCCTCCCCGGTCTACAAAACACAATGCAACATGTTGAAATAACCATTCCCTGCAATGGGATTAGATGATGAATATGTGACTTTAATAAAATACAGAATATTCTCCATTTTGGGCATTCTCATCTAAGGGTTCTGCTGAGGTTGCGGGGGGGTTCCTTGAGCTTTGGCTGGTTGACCACCCATGGGATGGAGACCTCATAGTGGTCAGTAGTGTGACACTAAGGCTCTTTTTACCCATCTGACCACCAATGTAAGGTTGATTTTTCTATTGACCTCTTTTGGGGTTAGCAGGGGCTTCCTAAACCCGGAACATGATTCCAGGGATCCGCAGGGGTAAATAATTGAAATAGGTGGCCCTGTAAATCCTAAACTGGTTAAACTCTCGCTAAGAAAGATAAAATTGTGCTAATTATAAATCATCAGCCACCAAACTCTCTGCTGTCCTTACTGAACCCATTGCATGTATTATACAAATCATCCGATGGGTCACCTTCTCAGAACGCTTCACATCAAACACACAGATATCACCGCTCTAGACGCCATGGAGACAGCGTGGGGGTCAGAGAGAGGTGTCTGCGCTCCTCCATTGTGTCCATCGGCTGTCATAAAATACACGTTGCCTACCAGGGTCACGCAGAAACCTCCAACGCGTTTCGCACTTACACTGGTACTGACTCAGGACAATACTAATTAATGAGCCTTTCACAGCCAATGCAAATCCAATCCCACACATTCACACTAATGAGAGGTTCATCTGCTGCATTCACCTGATCAACAGATACAAAGTTCATCCTATAATAAAAAAACACTGACAAAGTATCACAACACACATCACACGATGTGAGACAGATGCAGCAACATAACACATGCAACATAACACAACAAAAAAAGAATATTCTAAAACAAATTATATATAAATATATATATATATATATATATGTTAATAGAAAAAGTGCAGTGATTCTCAACATTTTTTTTCTAATTGTGGCAACATTCTCTCTGCATCTCGGGCACAGTGTGAGCAATCACTGGCAGTCTCTAACAGTCACTAAGTGATACTCTCTAGCACTTGCTTGTAACTTGAATTGATTTACAGCCATCTTATGTACCATATGACATATAAAATGGGTTTTATAGGTGTAACCTCTGCCAGGTGCCAGGTACAATGGCTTTACATCTGATTTGCACTAACAAGTCATATTCTGATCTACAGAAATTATTCTTCACGGCTCCCCAGTGTTATGACTATGGCGAGTGTGATTATAATAACCATTGATTACAATCACTATAGGGACCTGGCTGCACCTGGGACCAGACTGGTTGCACTGGCATAGCACAAAGCAAAGTATGTGACAGCCACACTTCTGGATAAAATCCAAAAGATAAAAGTAGAAAGTCACAAGTCCATCACAATACATCTTCAAACTGTAAAAATCTACTAACGCGTTTCACCCACAGAGACCAGCAGCTGGACGTCTAATCAGCATTGCACAATCCAAGGACCCGGCGGCTCTCTGTACTATTGCGGGTTGCTGTCAGTAACTACGCAGAGTTTGTAGAACTTTGTACAATATTCCCATGTGTGTACCAGTGTCGTACTGTCACCTCCGGCGTCCTGCTGCCACTTCGTCTCTTTTCAACATAAGAAAGGAAAAAACATTTAATTAACAAGTTGCTCTCCTACTGTTCCCCCTCACACGGCGGGGAGCTGCGAGACCTACATCACATGGAACTTGGCGCTCGCACATACGTGCCTTTTATACACGGATACTTTGAGCTCTGTCTTTATAAAAGAATAAAACTTCACAATGACCGGCTGAGTGAATGTCTTCTTTATTTCTCTGACGCAGAATATGGTGACCCCAGAGAGCCAGAAAACCAGCATCCTCCAGGGCAGATAAGCATGGCGACTCTTATGTATCCATCAGTTCAGGTTTCCTTTAAAACAAATATATTTTTTAGTAAAATTCCCTTTTTTTATATTCAGAATTATTGTGGCTCTTGCCGGTGCTGCTTGCAGATTATATATAGGAGTGCCGACAGAACGGGGAGGTTTAATCCTCGTTCTTGCCAGTGGCTGACCCAGGACATAATAGAAGGTGGCAGCTATTTAGAAAATTCCAAAGAGAACATTGGTGACACTGAGCTGCAATAATAACTCTGCAGGATCGGCTCTACACAACCCAACCAGATGGGACCACAGCTATATCATTATGTGCGTTGGTTCTTGGTATTAAGAGTTTGGGCGCCACACCAGTGGTTTTATAAAAGAATCAAGGGGAACAGTGATATTGCAGCTTACAGTGACTGTGTTAGTTTTCTTGCCAGTAACTCAATTCTTGTCTAGGGTGACAACATTCTCCAATTATTTTGTATGTATGGAAGAACAAGTTGTCACCCTAGCGTGCTTAACCGGACTGCAAATACCTCTCCTGCTTCTCAACTCTGTTACATAGCTGCCATTCTTTTTCAGTCAAGTTTCTCCATCCCTCTAACTTAGTTATCCCTCTTTTGGTCTAATGTTTAGGATGATGATTGCACCGACATATAAGTCATAGAGTTACACCAAAAGGGGATTCAGGGGTATGGGGGCAGATTCCTTTCCATTTTCCTTAAAAGATGATTGGAATATATGTGAGCTCCTCTTTGTGTATGTATGAGAAACAGG
>NW_027319462.1:0-4000 GCF_032062135.1 Pyxicephalus adspersus
TACTAATAATCATTAAGTAAACATCAAATAGGTTATCAATAAAACACTTCATATAGATAATAAAGTTGTTTTCTCAATGTGGCTTTGTTTTGAGAAGGTTAAAGGAGGTCTCTATATATTCCATGATCAACTGAAACTAGGCATGCATACAACGGTGGAAAGTGGGTTGCCTTAGGTCAAGGGTGCTAGGCAAATTTTAGAGGGATTTTTAAACCACCTTGTGGGCCTGATGTAATAACGCTCTCCAAGGCTGCAGAGAATACACTTTCATCAGTGAAGCTGGGAGATCCAGCAAACATGGAAGCTGCCTAAAAACCACAGAAAGTGGCTGGACATGTATTCACAATACAGCCATTACAAATATGCTGACAATTCTGCAATCCATTGATCACCGACATTCCCCTTGAATAATTTTAGAACACTTTTATGTTGAAAAGATTTTTATGTCCATTTGATGTTACATTGGACTTCCCAAATTGAACACTGATACCAATGACTTTTCTATTGCAAAAGTTGCTCAACAAAACTATAATGAAAAGCCTTAGTAGCTGCATGCACAGCATGATGAATGTAAAAGGCAAAGAGTTACAAAGAGAGCAGGAACCCAACAGCTGTCCACTTCAAACAAAAGGACAGTTATTTCCATTTCCAATTTAAAATTAAATTCCTGTTTTTTTCTGTCAAGGTGTCTTTGCCTTTTCATTTCCTCAACTAGGCACAAATTGGTTTTCATAATAGTGTAGAAAAAAGATGTCTATAATTCACTGTATAATCCACATAAAAATTCCTGTATGCAATTACAATAATTTATTCCAATCAATAATTATGTTCATTTTTTTGTTTTCTTTAATAAAGCTTTCATTAACTTGGATGTATTTGTCACATCTAATGGTTATTCCACAGCTAATGAAATGATCCATTATGAACCTGGCGATTTTTTTCTGTTTTCAATCTTTTTGGTTTACAGTCACTAATTACTGCCAGAGGGAAATGTGACCTCAAATTACATTTACATGATTAGCTAAAGTAAAGAGGATTTTATATAACCAACAGAGTTTAAAGGATATTTTAAATGTCAATGCCTAATTAACCTTTTTCTTGTAAACAACAAATTTCTCTTTCTTTTCTGGTAGGCACATATAACCATCAATTCAAATCAAAATCAGCACTTAAGCTAAGTGATTTGGTAAAGCAAAGCAAAAAGTAGAACTGAGCAAAGAAATCTAAACTTTTCTGTGAACTCTGACCCTATACAAGAATAGAAAGATATGTTCTCCTAACACTAAACTTTAATGTATGGGTGGATGATGATTTACTGAATAGTCCTTTGAAGAAGGGAAGATATATTAGAGAAACACTGATTATACACACTTATTATCAGAACCTTTGGCACGTGGACCTAGATAGTAGCCTAAAATAACAACAGAAATAGTAAGAAAATGTCTCCAAAGTAAGGGAAATGTACTTTTTAGACAGTTGTCATAAAAGCAATGGCCCCCACTGGAAGATGAACTGTGGCAACCTTAAATTTCAGTTATTGCATCATGGAATGTGTAGTATAAAGTCCAATTGCCTTATAGCTATCATAAATTATTTTTCATTTCAACAGTTCATGAAACCACAGAATACACCATCCACTTGTAAGATTGCTTGGTGTTTTTTGGGGGGACTTGTCTGTGGTCCTTGATCAGCTCTTTTTTGATTAGGTTGTTTTGTGGGCCAAGGCAGGGGGGAATTTTAAGTGATCCCAGCTATAAAATCTGACTACCCTATTTGACTTACCTTCTTGAAGATAAACAACTCGATTAAATCTTACAAACAATGTCAATTCCTTATATCCTGTCCCTCAAGAAGGATGTATTGGTTTGTTGGGGGTTTATAAGGGAATGCTTTTTCTTTATTTTTACTGTTACTTAATATTTTATAGTCTCCTCTTTTCCCATCTTAAATTACTATTAAATGGTTAAATTAAATATTTATTAGTAAGTATATATTTTTTATAAATCACACATTAGTCATGTTATTTAGGGCTTTTTCTCGGAAGCAATTGATACAATTTTGCCCTTTACCAGATCACTGTTTCAAGGTAAGTTGCATTTAAACCATCTAAAATGTCTACTGCTATTTCTGGGCACCCATTATATATAATGAAGAATCCACTTTAAACTAAAAGCAAAATGGGCTGGTATAGTAGCCCCCAATCTCTGGGGATAATGATCCAAGCCCTTCCACATTAGACTGGTACCTTTCCTAAGGGGAACCTTTTTCAATAAACAATAATGGATATGAACTAAGAAGCAGAATTTTGACCATTTGTTCTTCTAGGACTATAGCAAAGTTGTTGCTGTTTCCTCGGCTTTCACTGAAAGGCAACTATAAAAATGAACGTAGCATATGCTGTCTCCAGAAATAGACACAAAGAAACTTTAGAGTCTTTTATAACAGCTTTCATTTTGTAGCTTGAAAAGCAATCTTGGGTTGATTGGAGAATTATCCACATATTTCCTCTACATTCATTATACTTCCAAGCATGGTTTAATATGAACTTCTTTCACAATGTGAATAACTACATTGAAGTCTTTTTTTTTTTTCTTTTTTTAAGCAAATTTAGCATTTGAGTGTGCTCTGTAATTGAACATAGCAACATGGCATGTAAATACTTAAACAAGAGGGAAAATGAATTAAACAAGACAAAAACAGAAACTAATTAGCCCCAACCCTGTTACTACTAACAATGAAATGAACCAGTGGGGATACATCATTACTTTCATGGAGTTTTGCACCAGGAAAAAATTTACATACAAATAGTCTGTAGACTTTGTTTTCTTAAGAATTTGGAGCAACTACATGATGTCCACCACTTAAAGTGGCAAATTATGTAGCACTGAACTGTTCTGTATATGGCAGTGATTCTTTTCCACGTCATCACATTTTATTTTATCACTTTATTGATTTTCCAGTGAATTTGTACAATTTAGATGAATTGTGACTTACAATACTACACTAGACTGTGCCACTTTTACATTTTAAATGACTCATTATGGTAATGCCTATTTATAATATACACATACAGGTTGACAACCGAAAGTCCGACCATCTATAATCCATTTACTTCAGTTTCCCGGCATGAATTTCAGATGGTATATTCAATACAGGGACTGCAGTACACTGTTTTGCCATTTCATGTTTTGGCGCTGTTCTGCAGAAACACTTGCTTGCTAAACTAAATACACGTTGAGACATCCCTGCTGCCTGCTCCCTGGAACTGTGCCAGATGTCCACAGGTGCTGAGAGAGGAAGACGGGTCTGTGTGTGGAGGTAAGTATAAAAGAAAAATAAATCTGGGATTTTCTAAAATCTGGCGCACCTCAGGTCCTGAGGCTGCTGGATTTTTTATAGGTAACCTGTATATGTCACAGTCCCTCCCGTGACTGAGGTTACAAGACCTGAGAGACTGGCCGCATGTGAGGTTATCTAACAGTCTCTTTGCTTTCACTTGTTTCAGTGTTGTTGTTGGAATTGACTACAGCTCTGGTCTCAGCTGCAGCTTGTTATCATTACTATTCCTCTATTTAGCCTGGCCTTACACTTCAGGTCATGCAGTTGATATTCTCTGCTTGGAGGTGGAAGAGCTGGTGTGTGGTCCTCTCCTGAGTTCCTGCTCATCCATATTCTATTGAAGATAAGTTTACTTCACTTTGTATTTTGTTATTACCCTTTGCTCATTGTTACTAGGCCTCAGGGATACAGTGGTTCATTCATCTGGGAAGGAACCAGTAGTCTCATACCCTGTCACTACTACTAGGGCATTTCAGGGCTCTTAGGGTCTAGGTTCCGTAGTGAGCTGTATGTTTAAATGCTAAGCCCTACATACACTATAAATTAGGTTTGCTAGGCTGACCATTTCCTAATTTCCCAATTCTGATATTGTTTAAAACAGCACCAAGAGGATAACTAATTAAATTAATATATTTGATGCTGCATTAGTTATTGGTCAGTC
>NW_027319463.1:0-4000 GCF_032062135.1 Pyxicephalus adspersus
ATTGCATTTATTGTACAGAGGACCCCTATAGACAGTATTATATTATTCTGTATATATTATGTATTTTCCTTGTCTAGGTTTCTTTTTCCAGCCGGTAAAGGAAACATTTTTGTTAGGCTGGATATTAGTAATAAAAAGGCTTGTTTTATTCCCTTCTTGCTAATTTACTTTTTTGTGCTGTCCATTCGTTTACCTTTCGCCTTTTGTTGTTTTTATTCCTCTCTGATTTTTTATAATGGATCTTCAGAGAGAAATATCAAATATAATAAAATCATTTTTAAATGGCTAAGGGGAGCACAAATGTGATAACAAAGTATATAAAAGGAGCTTTAGTAGAAATAATCTTTAGCAGTGTCTCCAGACTGTTCTGAAGCATGGCCCCAGTAACAGCAAAGACATTACTTGGTCCGTTTCTTGGTTGTACAGAATACGAGCATGTCCATTTAATATGCATAGCTTCCTTCACCTGGAGTATTTAGTAACTTTTTGCCGGGTGTAATAAACTTAAAGTTCAGGAACAGTTAAACCTCAGCCAAAAAGGTTCTAGTTCATAATTCAACATTTTTTTAACAGACTTATCAAGTAAAAAATTTTTTTTATTTTAAAAAATAATTTTTTTGTTTTACTATTTTGTTAAGGTGGAAGTAAAGACTGAAGGGGAGACCTGCAGCCTCCTGCAATACTTACGTTACAAATCCCAGGAGGCTGTGGGCTACTCCTTCTGCGCATGCAAGAGACTGGGCATGCATCATCAGGATCTTTCCTGATAATTAAAAAAAAAAAGTGCTCATGTCTCACGCATGCACAGTGACATTGGTGCTTGTTTTTTACATTTGGAAGAAGACATGCCACCCTATTTTTTGCCTGTGCAGTGCAAGATTAGGAGACGTCAAAAAGAACCCAGATGATGGCAACATTGGACATTACGGCAAGCCCTGGAAAGAAGAGAGAAGCCAAGACAGAGACGGACTCACTGGGCTTTCTTTGTTCATGGGCCAAGAACTTTTCACTATTAAAGGTAAGTGAAGTATATAGACATACCATACTTTACCCTAAGAACTTAAATACATTATCTGATTAAGAATTCAAAGTACATATCAGAGTTAGGCTGCATACATATGTGCAATAAATGTCATTGGAAAGGATCTTTCACAATCCTTTCCAACCACTGCACGATGCATGAACGAGCATTGTCCATATAGCACAGTTCTGCTCTATGGAGAGGGGAGGGGGAGAACGATGGAGCAGCACCCCTCTGCGCGGTCTCCCTCTTCACTTTAAATATGATCTTTTGTCGTTGATTGTCCGTTGATCTGCCAGGACGGTCGTTCAGATGATGGACGACGGGCTCTGTACACATGCCAGATTCTTGTCTGAAGTCGGTCGTGAGCCGGACGAGAACCATTTGACATGTGTACGTAGCCTAACTCTTAAAAGTAATTTCCAGATTCAGTGTAGGAGAGGGAAGGGCAGCACTATTATCCAATCAGTCTCAGGTACAATTCAGTGTTGACATGGGACAAGAAGGGAGAAGAGAACAAACAGAACTAAGAGATAATCTCAAATTTGTGCTACTGCTTCTTTATTTAGTTGGTGGTCTAGTGGTGCCTATAACATAAGTTTGGCTGAACCAATTCATGGCTGGTTACCAATGCATTGACTGAGAAAGCAATTACAATATCTATATTTCACTTGCTTCTTGGATTTCATGTTGATGAAGTGCATTATAAAATGCAATACAATATGTGCAGACATGCGATATAGAGTGTCGATATCCCTTATGTCGATATGTCCCTTATTGTCAATGGGAAACACATCAGACATAGCCATTTGTGCCATCAGGGAAGGAAAATCCATTAAGAGAAATACCTGATCGTCCAATATATTCAATTTTTTGGGCAAATAGCTTTGCCAAACCTGGACCTAATCAACTAATGCAACCCAGATCATAACATTGATCCTACAGGCACCCCAGATCGATCATAACATAGCCCCCACAGGCACCTTAGATCCTAACACAGACCCCATAGGCACCCATGTCATAACACAGCCCTCACAGGCACCCATATCATAACACTGCCCTCATAGGCACCCATATCATAACACTGCCCCCCTAGGCACCCATTTCATAACACTGCCCCCACAGGCACCCCAGATCATAACACAGCCCTCATAGGCACCTATATCATAACACTCCCCCTACAGGCACCCCAGATCATAACACTGCCCCCACAGGCACCCATATCATTAAACTGCCCCACAGGCATCCTTTATTATAAAGCTGCCCCCACAGGTACCCCTTATTATAAAGCTGCCCCCACAGGCACCCCCTATCATAACACTACCCCCACAGGCACTCCAAATCATAACACAGCCCTTACAGTCACCCCAGATCATAACATAGCCCTCACAGGCACCCATATCATTAAACTGCCCCACAGGCACCCATATCATAACACTGCCCCCACAGGCACCCATATCATAACACTGCCCTCATAGGCACCCATATCATAACACTGCCCCCACAGGCACCCCAGATCATAACACAGCCCTCACAGGCACCCAAATCCTTAAAGTGCCCCACAGGCACCCATATCATAACACTGCCCCTATAGGCACCCATATCATAACAATGCCCCCACAGGAATCCCAGATCATAACATATCCCTCACAGGCACCCATATCAATAAACTGCCCCACAGGCACCCCTTATCATAACACTGCCCCCACAGGCACCCATATCATTAAACTGCCCCACAGGCTTTCCTTATTATAAAGCTGCCCCCACAGGCCCCCCCTATCATAACACTGCCCCCACAGGCACCCTAGATCATAACACAGCTCCTAAAGTCACCCCAGATCATAACACAGCCCGCACAGTCACCCCAGATCATAACATTGTCCTCAGAGGCACCCCAGATCATAACACAATCCCATAAGCACCTTAGATCATAACACTGCCTTCACACTAATATATATATTAGTATAGCTAATGAATAAGGCTTAATAGAACGGAAATGCACAGAGGGGACCTATTCTCAAAGCGCTAATGTTCCATCACTATCCAGTCATAGTCCTGACCAAGATTTACTGCTTTGACTATAAAAGAGACAAGTTAACAGTCTGGATGGGATGTCAGGATTACAAAACCAGTTAAACATTACACATTTATTTGTGCATTTAGTTAGCCTGCACACACATACACTATACTATACATATTGGTTGTGGTTAGCCTGTCCAGGAACATTGCTCTCCTATTCAATGTCTGCTGTCCTGGACTGTCTCCTATTCAATGCCTGCAGTCCTGGACTGTCTTCTATTCAATGCCTGCAGTCCTGGACTGTCTCCTATTCAATGTCTGCAGTCCTGGACTGTCTCCTATTCAATGCCTGCAGCCCTGGACTGTCTCCTATTCAATGTCTACTATCCTGGACTGTCTCCTATTCTATGTCTGCAGACCTGGACTATTCAATATCTGCGATCTCTGACCATCTCCTGTACTAGGTCTGCAGTCTCTGACCATCTACTGTACAATGTTTTCAGTCTCTGACCATCTCCTTTACAACGTCTGCAGTCTCTGACTATCTCCACTATTTACAATGGCTGCAGCCTCTCAACATCTCCTGATTCAAAGTTTAAAGTCTATGACAGCTTTTTTTCATGGGCAGAAGCCCTTAAATATGCTGCCCAGGTTCAATTCAAAGCTGACTACTACGTTATCCGACTGTGGCCCTTTTGTGCTCCTGTGATGAGTTCTTCTTTTCTAATCCTCTTGCTATATGCATAGGAAGCATACCAATCCCTTAATGAGACTCAGACATCTATCTAGTGGAAAACACCTAAAAAAAAACATTTGAAATGTTTTGCCTTGACTGGTTCTCTTATTCATGGAAAGAAACTAGATGATGAAAGCAAAATTTTAGACAAAATGTCCCCATTTCTTTTTTTGCCACACCATTATTACGTCTAGGAACATATTCATTTAAAGAAATAAGTACTT
>NW_027319464.1:0-4000 GCF_032062135.1 Pyxicephalus adspersus
GCACAGGCAGAAAGGCCGCCGGTCTATAGACGCAAGTGATGCTGGAAATTGTATTAGCGGCGCTATTTCAATGCAGCGGCGGGCCAGCTGCAATTGATATTAAGAATTCCTTTGGGTGCCAAAAACAAGGATGTTGTGATTCAGAGTTTGACAACCCTGCTTTAAAGCCTTGATCCCCAGTTTTATTCTGTGCTTCTAGAAATACATCCAGCTTTTTCTTCTATAGCAATCTTTAAACTTGCTGAAACTACTTCCTAAGGGAGCCTGGTCCACATTTTCACAGACCTTACAGTGAAGAATTGCTTCCTTATCCGGAGCTTAAACTTCTTTTCCTCCAGACACAAAGAGTGCCCTCTTGTTCTTTGTATTGAATAATGGGGAAGAGAGTTCTCTATATGGACCGTTTATATATTTATACAGAGTGATCATATCCCCCCTAATACGTATCCCTCCTCATGGCTGAGCTCCTCCGTTTCTTTTAAGTATATATTGTTGAATATATTGTATGTCTCAAACTGCTTCTGAAGAAGCAGACTTAACGTTTACGAAACGTGTAGAGTGATAGTTGAGGCAATTGAACATCTTTACGGAGTTATTTTTATTGAACTTGTGTTTTGTTTGGTTTTGATGGATACATTTGGTTTTTAAACCAATATTGCAGTGACTTGATGCCTAAAAAGTCCAATTTTTAATGCTGTCCACTTTCTCACTTGTGGTAGCTCACACCTGCCCCTATTTTGTGTGGCTCCCCATGGCTGGCACCTTGCTAGTTGTTTGAACACTTGGATGGCAGCCCTGGTCCTTAAGATAGCTGGCGGCATTGAGAAGTGCTAGTACAGCTCACTGACAACCCTTTTTATTTGCTTTGGGGCTAATGCACTGAGGCATGTAGAGTCTCCCAGAGGGGCAATGGTTCCGGAGCAAGAAAGTGGTAAACATACCGTAACCTCAATGCCAATCTGAATTTAGCCCTACCATACCATTCATGCTTTTGATTCTTTGCCTACTGCGTGCCCATCAGCTGCAGTTTCTAGTACTCCTAGTGTGCAATTACACAGTCATGTGTGCCAAGCATGTGCCTACATGCATGGGCGGGATTTAAGATTAGGAGGGCTATTTAAGTCTTCTAAGTCCCAGCAGACACTGAAGGATCCTCTGCAGGTTTTACATTCCAACTTGTCCAGCATTCTTTGCCTATCTTTCTGGACCTTAACCTCAGCTCTTCTTGAATCCATATTGGGGGCTTTGGTAGTCAATAATATTGCATGTATTACTTTGACAATATGGGACCTCAATATTGAAAGATTCAGCATCTCACATACACATCCTTTAAATATTAATATACGTTATACTTTATAACAATTTAATATTAATTTAAATATTAAAAATGTAACAATTCAAACACCCCCCAAATCTTCCAAAAAAGTCTCAGTGAGGACTAAATAATGAAACCAAATGTACAATAAAAAATGTTCTGTTGAACCATAAAAATAACTGTATACATATAGACCATGTACCTACAGTCAGATGAAGTTGATGTCATAGTGTGAGAATCTCTAACAGACGTGAAGTCATTTGGCCAATGTCAGACATATGGAAAGCAGGAGGAATAATCATGGATGTGACTGCACACTTCAGCTGAGTCTTATTTATGTTTCTGTTTTTCAGAGGAAGGATAAATAAGCCTTTAATCAGCTATCTGCGGATCTGTTCTTCCTATCAAGTAATAAGCTTGGATTTCCTGGTATCTCACACGTCTTACCGCAGTATAATAGATAGTAAAGCTCACCTCCACCTAAACATAAAATAGGCTCCTGTTGTTCTGATCTTTGGGGGGAGCTTTATTCCCTCTTGGGTTTTAGTAGGTTCTGTGACCTTGGTGAGACAACATGATCATTAAAGTAAAATGGGTACATGATACAGGGTACAGAATTACTGTATCATACACCTATTATATATTTTTTTTTTCAATTGATTTTTATTGAAGTAAGGTATAAGGGTAAAATATAGATTTCAGGTGAGTTTGAATGCATGCAGAGTGTCCTTGAGAGTGCATGTAAGTTTGTCATTGACCATTATCCAGTTGAGTTTTGTCGACAACAATAAAAAAGATGGAGGGTGATTTCCAAGCCTTAGCCAAATGCAATTCTGGCCGCTAACAGTAAATAATACCATCATTTCCTAGGATAGTTTAGTTGGGGCACTTTGGTGAATGGAGGTCTGGATTACCAGTTATATGAGTTGAAATGCTCTCTTCCAGTATTTCTGCACCACTGGGCAGAACCACCATATGTGCTCAATGCTGCCCACTTTTTTTATATAGTTTTAATAATAATATATACTGATGGAGAGACAATAGTAGTTCACCTGAAAAAAAAACAAGCTCAGCTTATAAACTTGTGCTCACAGTCTTCCCATGGGGTGTGAGGAACATTGGAGAATTCTAATTCTAACATCTAAGAATTCCTGCAAATAAAGAGTCTTGGATGCTTATATTTAAAAATGATTGCTCTGATGGCATCATTGCTGATATGAACTATTGGTTTGTGTATTGGGAATATGGGAATAGTTCCATCAAATATTATATTTTTTGTATTTTTGAATAATCTATATTGTGGTGCTTATAATTCTTTTTTTCAACATGATGAACCCTTTATATCTACACTCTTGAGGGTTTTACCGGTAGTTCATGGTATTTTTAAATATGCTTGTTGATTGAGATAGTTAGCTTATCCATAATGTCCATTATATAACATAATGGGCTCTATTTATAAAGCAGGGAATCAGATGTTCCGTAGTGGAGAATCTTACAGGTCTGTGTTTCAATTGATTTTCTACCAGGGAATGTTTGAGGGAACACCCATCAGATTCCAATGGAGCCCAGTGATTCCAAGTACATAGGAAGATGGTTGGAATTATGGTATAGACATTTTACTCTTGACTAAGACATACAGGAATTCTGGAGGTGAACTAGACTACGAGGCTACATTTATAACTATAATATCACTTTTGGGTGCACCTAACCTTGGAGATACAATTATTGTGGTGTACAGTTAAATCAGGAAACTAAGCTAAGCATCAAATAAATTATAAGCACATATGAAGGTTGACCTCATTTCCATTTCTAAATATATAAAAACACAATTATTAATACACAGTATTTATATATCGCTGTGCTGATGACACTAGCTCACAATCTAATGTCCCTACCATGGTCTTTATATATGGAAATCTTTAATACAGTCTAAGGTCAAATATTTGGGGGAAAGACAATTAACCTAACTGAATGGGGAGGGGGGAAACCAGAGTACCCGGAGGAAACCCACACAAACTCCATGCAGATAGTGTCCTGGCCAGGATTTGAACCTGGGACCCAGCACTGCAAAGGCCAGAGTGCTAACCTCTGAGCGTTGCACATCTAGAAAAATTGTTTAATATTTCAACACATATCAAAAAAGACCATTACAGCTAACTGCTTACAAAAGCAAATGTTGGATTCCATGAATAGGCACGGTCTTATACGTGCAAATATCACATCCATTTTATTGTCACATGAAAAGTGGTTTAGCTGGGGATACAATGCTGCATTTACTTCCTTTGTTTCTTGACAGTTTGATGGATGTGAATCACATGCCACAGTTGAGACACTTCAGTAGTTCAATCTGGAAGAACCCAGCGACGTTATGGAGAAACCACCAAGTCCCAATGGTATTCTCGGCTACTGTAAATCCATTACAACGCTCCTGTGTTCCTGTGGGATGGAAGAAGCCTCATTTATCAGATTAGTTACAAGTGAGAGACCCAAAGGAGTCTCTGTGACTGGATAGTTACTAGGTAAAATGTCTGGCCTTGGGCAACAGCTTCCGGGAACTGTAATGTATCGAGTATCAAAAGCTTCCAGTCCATAGTTCTCATGATTATTGACATTTCAGAGCTCTATGCAAATACTACGGGGTAGTGGTTATCAATCTTACTGTATTATGTGCTTTTAGAAAGGCAA
>NW_027319465.1:0-4000 GCF_032062135.1 Pyxicephalus adspersus
AGACTGGGGAAGATAGACTATAATGAAAGAACATGGGTGATTCAGTAAACCTGGAATGGATTACTTAAAATAATTTGCTTTTATTTAGCAAATGTTTTCACTCCTGGACCAGATTC
This sequence comes from Pyxicephalus adspersus, assembly GCF_032062135.1. Lineage (NCBI taxonomy): Eukaryota > Metazoa > Chordata > Amphibia > Anura > Pyxicephalidae > Pyxicephalus > Pyxicephalus adspersus. Next base: position 117 of record NW_027319465.1, read on the forward strand.
TTTCCAGGTGTGCTGGATCACCCTTGTTCTCCCATAATAGTATATCTTCTCCAGTCTTGGGGAGCTTTAATAAATCGGGCTCAATGTTCTTCATATGCTTAGTTCAAAATTTTAGTGTCTTATACCTTGCAAATAACCTGATGTAAATATGTATGTTACACTGAGGTACTAGGGAGATAAGAATATTGATTTCTGACCGGTGGTCTGATAACTAGGTTGGAGAGTTATTCCCCACAAGTATAATTGATTTTTCTTATTTATTATTTTACCTATTATTTAACTTACTTTCAATTTCTTTTATCTTCATTTCCCAGGGTATGCAGGCAGTTTTAAAATTTTCAAAATCTCTCTTGAACTTCATCCATTTCTACAAATAAAATTCTAATTTTATGTTATGATGAGGTGAGATATATGTGTAATGAGGTTTACATCAAACATTGCTAAAAATGTAGATAACACTTTAGTGGCATTGGTAGGCAAATAGGGTAAAGTAGTCCTAAAGAAAGATCCAACACTGTTTATACTGGTAAAGAATCAACAGGAATGTTTGTGCCCATATGGGCATATTCCATCTCCTTCTATTGCTTTTAATTTACAAAATGAAGATTTATTGTGTAAAGCAAGATTCCATAATGGGTTTCCCTTATGTAGCAGTCACAAATGCAATACAAACATACAACAAAAGAATTCATATAAAGTATATTATAACATTTAGGATATTATTAATGTATACAGTAATAATATATATACAAATAAAAGTTACCATTTCTGTTCATTCTAGAATAAAATATAATGTTTAATTATGTAAATTTAACCAACTAATTGGGCTGTATTCATAAAACATTCCCTGGTGGGAATCATTTGCTGCCATTGAAACACATGGACCTGAAAGATTCCTATGAAGAAACGTTTGAGGGAATGTGTTATTCCCTGTTAAAAATGAAGCCCACTGACTCTATAGTTATCAGAAATTGACTACTTTCATCCACCTATTGCTTAAATCCCACACTGATCCTGATCATGAATCCCACTGATGCCAGTCGACCAGGCCGTGCAAGTGTGTGGCTGGGGGTGGGACCAGGAGGGTGGGAGGTGGGATCAGGCGGGAAATTTTAAATAATAAGTATTTTTAAATGTACTGCTTTGACATTAAAAAATACCTAATATTCAGACCGCCAGGGAGGTTAAGAACATTCACAACCTGAGCTGTGTTTAGCAAATATTTCTTCTGCAAGTCATGCAAACTGTCCCCTCCCCCTTCAAGCCTCCGTTCTGCACACGAGCGAGCAGGGAAGCACTGTTCATATCTAGGAGGCGTCCGTATGTCAGATGTTCTTAACCCGGGGACTACCTTGATGTTTTACATGTTTACATGTAACATGTACACTGTGGTAGTGATAAATTATTTTTATTCTTTTAAACTACTGCATATAAATACATACTGTACATATTTTCAGCTGAAATAATTACTATCATATTACCTTAGCCATCATAATTTTATATGCATACAGTTTTCTCCCCTTTCCTCTTCCTAGGGCTCCTTCAAATTTCTCAACGAAATCTTGGGCTTCCCTGTTGCAGAAAAAAATGTAATTACAAAAATAATGGACAACCTCTATTTAGAAGCCAAACTTCTATTTAGACTACATTTGATATATTTTCCAGAAAGTATAGCAAGAGGGGAATAATTAAAATAAATATGGAAAATGCCTTATTATAACATGAGTTGATTCTTTGCATAATCTCCTTGTCTAATTTGGTGGTAGGAAAATCTGTTTATTATATTGTATATTAAGTAATTATCTTTCATTATATAGGGAGTGTACTCTTACTTTAGAACATGAAGTTTCTTTGACATGCGCCAAGGTTTGCTTCTCATGTTTGAAATGATTTTTTTCTTGTCTTCGATTTGTTTCATTAGCTTCTCTCTTTCACCCTCTGACAGACTTTCCTCATCAGAACTTGAGGAGGATGATGAAGAGGATGATGAGCTACCAAAAAATAATATATATATAAGAATGCCCCATGTCCCAGTTGTTATGTAACAAATAAATGAGCAAGCTTGATGCTAGCAATTAACATCCTAAACAGAATCATAATTTAAAACAAGTTTCAAATCATTTTCTTGCACATGATTAGATATTCTTTGCAGAGGGTATTTTTACCACATTTACTAAAGCTACGTACACACTTCCAATTATTATCGTTGGAAAACGAACGACGAACGATCATGCACGATATATACGAACGATCGTATAGCAACGATTCTGCACATAGAGTTAACGACACGATCGTTCGTAGATATTGTACACACAATAGATACGATCGTTTGAGCGATATCTGTCATTTGCAATCCCTATTTAATGTACAGCGCTGCGTAATATGTTGGCGCTATATAAATCCTGTTTAATAATAATAATAATAATAATGCAAAAGCAGTTTGAATGAAACTGTCAAACAACAGTCCTGAGAAGTAGGAGTTTTTCTTGTGTGTTATCAACATGTATTTTTATGTAATGCAAAGTTAAATCTCATGGTTGAATATTAAAATTTGATCCACATTAGGTTTAAGAAGGCAAGAGGACACTTAGGAGGAAATAGTACTCGCAGTCAGGAAGACACAAAAATAATGTATATTTAAGAAAGATGTGAGACAGTGTTTTTTTTTAGGCAAGTAAACAATTTGTATTCAGTGATCAACTCTCATAGAATACATACAATAGAAGCATACCATAGGATCATACATCTGATCCAGTTCAGGGGCCAATCAAGTTGGTGCTAAACAAATAATAAACTAAGTGTGGACACACATAATCAAATGTTTATCTACTGCAAGTCCCATAACAAATGTAGTATTGTACACGCAGCTTGTCGACCCAACGCATTTCACCCGGTAGGGGCTTCCTCAGGGGTAGCTGTGCGGTAGCAAAACTGTACTCAGGTACTGCATGCGATCGAAATATGTTATAGAGCATAAATAAATATTTGTATTAAACATATGACATAATAAGTATATACAAGCAATTGACACAAATTATATTGCAAACAGGCATAGTAATAAGCTAAGTGGCTGCAAACCTCATATATATCATTTATTGATAATGTAAATACATAAATCAATTATAATTGGATAAAAAGAGAAAAGAGTAGAGACTGGATTATTTTATATGTATTACAGGAGTATTTTCCTTACTCCTTTCTCTTTTTAACTAATTATAATATAAAATAAATAAAATATAAAAATATAACAAGTACTTCACAACAACTGCCCAAATGTTTTACAAAGTTTTTATGTGAATAAAACATCCTCATAAAACTAACTACATGTTATTAATGGAATTGGACTAAACTAAAACTAGAGACAAGTTATTATCCTAAACTTTTATTGTGTTTTCATTCTCTTGGGATATTTTTTGGAAATGGTATTGTACTGTAATGCTACCATTTGTATTCATGTACTTAGCTAATTTGTAAGAAGCTAAATTGTATATCTCTTGAATGTTTTTTTGTACTGTATAAAAAAACATTTCAATAAAAAGTCAGTTATAAAAAAACTTTTTTCTTTGTACAAAGTGATTTTCAATCTAATTGTATATATCAATCAAATAAAATGATTTATTTTAAACTATGTATTATAAAATTTTAGTATAACAGATTTGGTCACAGAGGCTGCTGGAAGGCCCGCACAGTAGCAACAGAGTTAATTATGTGCTACTTCCTTTAACACATTTTTGTGGTTTAGGAGTTATTTTATTAATTGGCATCAAAGTTAATTCATCGTCTGGATTTTTTTTTCTTGTGTAAATCATTGTAAAATCAATGTCAGCATTAGAAATAGTACATGCCAGGTGATTTCCTTCCCACAAATATTTATGTACTCTTAA
>NW_027319466.1:0-4000 GCF_032062135.1 Pyxicephalus adspersus
TCGCGTTCCTGAGCTGGGTGTATAGGCGGCTGGGAGAAATTGTTTGTAAAGTGCAGAGCCCAAAAAAGATTTTATAAGTGGGGGGACCTCCGAGGACCTGCAACTAGTAAACAATAAGTCAGAGTGTATTGTAATTTTATTGTTGGTTTGCACCTTTGTTATAATATTACATATTTTTTGTTCAGTTGAATATTTACTTATTGTAATGGTTATTTATATAGTACTATTTATTATTTTGTTATACGATTTCTTATTCGTTATTATTATGTTATTAATATGTTATTTATTGATAATTGGTTAATAAAAGGTCTGCGGGCCATTTAAGAAATGTTGTGTTATTTTAATGTGTAAAGCGAGGGGGGGGGGGAATTTAATGGAAAAGTTTGGTGGGAAAGGTTGTTGGAAAAAATGTTACTGGTTAAGTTTGGGTAGGCAAGTCGACAGGGCTATGTTTTGCCGCAGTTATGGGCTTGTACACACAGGACACATTTAAATTTTACTGTTTATTCTCAGTTTTTGTGTAGTTTCCTAAAGAAGTTTTAAAAAATACAAGCAATGTTGTTGATTTTTAAGGCACCTTTTATCAATGGACATTCATAAATAAAATAATAAAACCATAATTTACCTAATAAAACATATATGTACCAACATTATTCGACATACATGGAGTACATTACATGTGTCATGTGTCACAGTACGTCCTAGTTGCACCACAGTAATAATATTAGTACTATCATACACTTTATTAATCCTTTTGCTCAAATACATTTATCTACATTACTATAGACACTTACATCTTATGTCTAATGTATACAAAATTATAAATGATCATAGAATCATCTGCCATAAGAAAGTTGTAAACAAGTTGCATAAGTGACCTTAAGGAACTGAAGCCTTAAAAGGGCCTTGTTTACTGAAACAAGTGTGACACTGCAGCTTTGCAATATACTTTGTTGTGTATCTTGATAAAATGCTAAGTTTCAATATATTGACCGCGATGTTACAGCTAAACTTATCTTGATGTGCTGGAACTATAATAACTATACAATCATATGGGGGGTTTGGTGGTCTTTGACTTGTAAGCTGATCCCCCATGCATGTGTTCAATAAAAGCTCATTTGATTTGAACCTACTCACCGATGATGCAGTGTATGGACTTTGTCACACACCCCAAAACACCAAAAAGTTTTCAAAGAACCACATTATATCAATAAATATTATTTATAACAGGTACATTTAAAAATTTTACTGAAGTTGAACAGATTATATCTGCTACACACTGTTCAGTTTAATTAAAAAAAAAAAAAAAAATATTTAAAAAAAATATATAAAAAACCACCCTCATTAATCAACACAATGCCACCTACTAAACCAACCAACCATACTTTGCCATTCTCCTAGTGTACAGCCAAAGCTGAAGATTGGAGTCCTCAAAGACTGAGCACTGAAAACACATACATGACAGATTGCTGTGCCACATTGGGATAATCACTCCTAAACTCAAAAAACATCAGATTTTACTTCTCTTTCTCTCCCAGAAGCACACAGAAATACACATGTTCTGGAGACCTCTAAATTTAACCAATAACCGTAATCTCTGAATTATATAATAATAGTCAAAATAATAAAACGTCCAACATCAACAAAATAAACGCCCTAAATACAATTACAGTAACACTAAAAACTGAAAACTTTTTTTTTCTCCATTGTCACCTTTTTTTTATTTTTTGTTTATACAACAGGTTACAGACTGCTCTGTTTACAATACAAAATAGAGGGAGTAAAATTCTTAAAGCAGTCCCAAAAAAATATATATTTTTCAGAAGATGTGAAACTTGGAAAAAATTTAACAATCCCAACCCTCTCCCCCCCCACACACACACACAACCTCTTTGTGCTGCTTGGCTTGCTTTCTTGCTTTCTTGCTTTCTGTCAAGTGAAAAAGAGTGCTTTACTTTGTAAAGCTGCGTACACACCTGCAATTTTTCTCGTTGGAAAGGATCTTTCACGATCCTTTCCAACGAGAAAAGACTGCACGATGCTTTCTTGGGGGGAGGTATTTGTACAGAAAATGAGTTATTTTTCGAAGGGATTCAAATTTCAATTTAAATTCTTAGGTATATATATTTTGTAAGTAAAAAAAAAAAAAAAAAAAAACGATGTGTCTTACTGTCAGTAGTGTCCGAGTCATCACTGCTTACTGAGAATTTCCTCTGATTCTCCACCATCTGCAAAAAAAAAAAAAAAAAAAGCAACATGCATTGCTTTAGAGAGGTAAAAATTTATCAACGTGAAATCAAAACAAAAAAACACACAATTCTTAAGCTACTTAGGCATGTTTATCCCTGAACCAAAAACTGTCTAGTGGTATATTCTTATTTCTGGTGTACTGAAAGTGACATAGCCAATGTCAATCCTGCAACCTCCTGCAATACCATGTAACATATCATGCCATATCCTAGAGTAGGTACATGGAGAAATCAAAAAAGGGGAGAAAGGGTTAGGGATCCCAAAAGCAGGTAGTAAGAGGTTAGTTTACCAGTACCGTTTGCAGTCCTGTATTTTTTTTTAGGTATCATAAATCTAGTTTGCTTACTATCTGTAGAAGAAAGGAAGTATAAATCCTACTGATGGAGCAAAAGATTTTCAATGCTGAACAGAGTATATCTAAAGGGCATTTGTCCCTGTACACAGACCTTAAAATTTGGTTAGATAAGGGACATGAGCAGCATTAGCGTTTGTGGGGAGCCCCCACCATCCCCCACCAAACATCTCTGCTGGACACCCATATATAGGACTTTTCTACTAAATGGGCAATAACTTGAGTAATTAGACCAGAAATGTACCTTTCTCAGTGACTCTGCGTCAATTCTGGAGCCAAACGGGTTGGACTCTATTGGGATTTTCCTAGTGCAAAATCTAGCAGTGAAAGGCATTGAGGTTACTTCATAAGGATACTCTATATGATTGACCAATGGCCATTAAAGTGCAACACTGTCATCTTGGGTTTGCAGACAAGACTGCTTCCTTCATAGACTGTAATGTTAAGTTTGAATAGAAAGTTTCTGGACCAACTGGGAGTGGCCACACACTTTTCTGATAAAAGGTTTCCATCTGAGATGGCAAGGGGGACTTGGGAAGGACACAGCCAAGAGAATCCAGGTAAGCTGGAAAGGACCCTGTCTGGCTTACAAGGGACAACTGTAAAGCTTCAACAAACACTCAAGCTCAAGTGCCCGGTTTCCAATGTGATTGCTTATCACCAAAGACCTGTTTGCTTAGAAAGTAACTTTAGTATCCTTTTATATACATCACCGGTGGAAGTGTTAAGGTGCGTACACACTTCCAATTTTTATCGTTCCAATCGAACGACGAACGATCGATTGGGCAAAAAATCGTTCGTAAAAAAGTAACCAACGACGCCGACGGATGAGGAAACTCATTGGAAACGAACGACCGGACCGGCGGATCGGATTGGACGACGATCGTTGAACATCGTGTGTACGGTCATTCGTTGATCGTCCATGGTCAGAGCATGCGTAATGAACGAACGTTCGTTCACTTTCCTGTCATTCACATAGTTCCTCTGTCGCTCAAACGATCGTATCTATTGTGTGTACAATATCTACGAACGATCGTGTCGTTATCTCTATGTGCAGGATCGGTGCTATACGATCGTTCGTAGATATCGTGCAGGATCGTTCGTCGTTCGTTTTCCAACGATAATAATTGGAAGTATGTACGTAGCTTTAGCTGTAAGATGTTGTACCCCCAACAGAGATGACACTGGGCTTCCTCCTGGTAAGATGAACCTTCATGGTATATCTTGTTTGACATTGTGCACATGCTTCTAATCAGGTTTATAACCACACTCATGTGTGATATGAGTGTTTAATTTCACACATTTTTTGCTCTGGGAGTGTTATGTTTTGTGGTTAGATTTGATCAATTCAAATGAACTTTGGTTAGAGTCAAGCTCACTCTATTTTATTTGTTTTTG
>NW_027319467.1:0-4000 GCF_032062135.1 Pyxicephalus adspersus
GTCTTTACCTTGCTCTTGCCTGCTTTATTTTGGAACTGGGTGATATAGGCATTGACTGATCTCACCCGTTAAATAATATAACATTCAGGTGGCAATCCCCACCATCCAAGCCTTAGTATTTAGTTGGGCTTGGACCAAATGCTCATGTGTTCTGTTCTTGTCCAGGTGTGGGTATATTATTGCTTTTTCTTACTTGCTAAAAAAATTCACTCACTTTAGAGTTATTGCAAAGGACAAGGCACACTCTTAGCATTTGGAGAAGTTTAATCTCCACGTAAAGAAAAGATTTTTCACAGTAAGGTCTGTGAAAATGTGAAATAGACTCCCTCAGGAAGTATTTTTAGCACATTCTATGGATTGTTTTAAGAAATACCTGGATGCTAAAAGCAGAGAACATAACTGAGTATTAATGTTTAAAAGGAATGACTGCTGAGGCTGTTCAAGGGAACATCAGTCTGCCTTAATGCAGAACCAAACAAAAAAAATCACACTCATCTTTACTTTCCCAGAGCCCCCCGATTCCTCCAGCATGGTGCTTGTTTGGGTCCCTCGCTTAACTTTGTCCCGGCAGAGAGAAAGCACTGGCTGCCACCATCTTCTTCAGTCTTCTTTCTTCTTCTGGCTATGTCACCCGATCTAGCACCGTACAGGCACGAGATTACTTGACGTAGCCTGCTGTAAATGGGGAAAAAAAGGAGTGCGGATCTCACTGCACTTGCATTTTTTTTCCTATTACAGGAGCAGCCAGAAGCCTCCCGGTATGCGTGATGTGGGTATCCCAGGAGTCTCCGCTCTCCCATTCTGTCCATTACCACCAAGCGGTATGAAAAATAACTTTTACTTTGCATAAAAGGGTTGTCTAAACTTTTATGTAAAGTAACAGTTTTTGGTAAAAGGTCCGCTTTAAGGAATCAGGAAGGAGTTTTTTTCCTCCGTTGGTGTAAATTGAACCAGGTTTTATAAAAATTCTTACCTTCCCCTGAATCAGCTGCTTTTTTGTTTCAACCTAGAATATTCAGGTTTTCTAGTATGTTTATTAATTTCCCTAGTGGTTGAACTTGATGTATTTTTCTAAACCTGACTGACTATGTAATTATGCAAATAGGATTTTTTTAATTTATATTTTATTGTTGAAGATGATACTCCACCTGATAATTATACTTTCCTGTGTGTTGTTTATAATAAACATCAGGGGATTTTATGGACAGCTAAAATCTGTAATACACACAAATATTAGGATAAAACGATATTTTATTTACAAAAATTAAAACAATTACAAAAACAATTGTGCAGCACAACCATATTGAGTTATCAGCAACAATCCATGTTTCATTAAAAATAAAATCTTTGTTCTGGAACTCCCACAGTTTCTATTTAATTTCACTGTTGCTTAGTCACAATTCTGTATGTATCTATAAGTTATTATCAGATGCTCCCAACTCACCATGTTTCTTTTAGGAGATGCTTATGGGGCCAGCAATCCTGTGCTGTGTGCTCAGGAGTGTAATCGTAAAAAAGAAGAGGGGGCACAGTACTATCCATGGCGAGCGCGCATGCGCATTATTGTTATATATTTCTACCCATTTATTCTGTCCAGTGGTGTCACTTGCAACAGCAAAGAAAATAGCAGCATCTTCTGATTCTCTTTATCTGTGCAGCCTGAAATTTACAGTTGTGTATCTTCAGCACACACTGTTAAGGTGCGTACACACTTCCAATTTTTATCGTTCCAATCGAACGACGAACGATCGATTGGGCAAAAAATCGTTCGTAAAAAAGTAACCAACATGATCATGTACATCCCCAAAGGCATATTTAGAATCAGTGTATTTATTTACATCTCTTCCCTCAAAAAGACAACAAGCTCTAGTGAGGGCAATCAGTTCAGCTGCTTGGGCTGACTGAAAAGGTATGGAATTTGATTCCAGAATAACATCAGGGAGTTGAACCACAGTGTATCCCGCATGATAAATGTTGTCATTAGGGCGGGAACAGGATCCATCCACAAAAATATCAGGAGCCCCTTCAATGGGTGTGGACTGTAAGTCAGGTCTAGGTGAGGTGTGTTCATGTATGAGTTCAGAACATTCGCGGGGAGGAGGCAAATCATCCTGCTCTCCCTTATATCCAAGTAGGGCATTTAGTATACACATTGGACCAAATGTGGGTGCTGAGTATTTAATATGAAGTTGGGGGTTAGATAACAGCAAAACTTCATATCCACTCAGTCTTTGTGCTGACATTTGTTGTGTATGTATGTTTTTCAGTAGGGCTAAAACATTATGTGAGGTATGCAGAGTGGTGGGATGACCTAGGGTGATAGGCGTAGCCATCTCAGCAATCATGGCACAGGCTGCCAAACTCCTGAGACACGCAGGCATGCCCTGAACCTGTACTGGAACCACTTTTGAGAAAAAAGCAACAGGGCGAAATTTGCCTCCATGTTCCTGCGCCAGGACTCCTGCCATGGTTTTACAATTGTCCCTGGCAAATAAGTGAAACATCACGCCATCATCGGGTAGCCAGGACTTGAAACCATTGCACATTTCAAATGACCAAAAGCTTGTAACATTTCATCAGACCATTTATTACAATCAGGCATTTCATTCTTAGTGGCTTGTCTCAGAATATTGTCATAGTAGGAACAATCAGCTATCCATTGGCGGCAGTAACCAATCATGCCAAGAAAGGTTAACATGTCTGTCTTGGTTTGTGGGCGGGGCAGACCCAGTACAGCAGTAATTCTGGCATAGCTGATTTTCCTTTCACCTTTACTGAGAACAAAACCCAAATAATCAACACTTTCTGTACACCATTGTAATTTTGACACCTTGTGTCCACATTCACATAACCACAGTAATAAACTAACACAGTCTGCCTGGCAGGCCTCCCGAGTAGAACTACATATGAGGAGATTGTCCACATATTGTAGAAGGACAGAACCATGAGGGGCAGTCCAAGGGCGCAGTGTAGCTTGGAGGACAATGGAGTAGACTACCGGGACGTCTACATAACCCTGAGGCATTCTACACCAAGTATACTGGCGATGTTTGAATGTAAAGGCAAAGACTGGGACAGAAAAAAAAGCATTTTTTAAATCAATAACAGAGAAAAACTCTGCATGGGCAGGAATGGCTGATAGCAGAGATGGCACGTCTGGAACCACAGGGGCTATGGGTATGATCTGAGCATTTACCGCTCTAAGATCCTGGACAAACCTAAAGGTATTGTCAGCCTTTCTCACTGGGTTGATAGGTGTATTATAGGGGGAGATAGTTTCCTCAATAACCCCTGCCCCTAGGAATTCCATCAACATAGGCTCAATTCCCTTTTCTTTTTCCGGGGAAAGTGGGTATTGTTTAATATAAACAGGTGCAGTGTCGGACTTAGGCATTGCCTTGTATGGTGTACAAGAGATTAGGCCAACATCTTGGTCAGTATTTGCCCAAACCTCAGGAGGAACCTGATCAAGTAGCGGATCCTGTGGGTGGCATTCCAAATATAAAAAACAATTACCGTTTGGTACATGGATGGGCATGACTGAGGTGACATGTAGGTGTCCCGTATTACTAATCCCCAACTGCAACTTCAATAGAACAAACAAATCTCTCCCTAATAAATTCACAGGACAATTTGGAATGATCCTGAAACGGTGTGTGAACATTGACTGGTGATTGTATGGATGTTGTATCGATAGAGGAGGAGTTTTATAAGATCTTGTAAGTATCCCATTAATTCCCACAGAGGGCTCAGCATTCTCTCTTGGACCACTATAAAAATCCTCACATAAAGTACTACAAATAGCAGCAGAATCTACAAGAAAAGGGAGAGGATGTCCTTCTATGTTTAACACAATCAATGTCTCCTAAACATAACCCCTTAACCATGTCCATATGGAATGAATCATTTGCCCTGTCCCTAGGAAAAGGATTCACTCTTCCCATCCCCTCTGTTTATCCTGCCATAATATCCACCCAGGGAATAACTAAATATCAATCAG
>NW_027319468.1:0-4000 GCF_032062135.1 Pyxicephalus adspersus
CATGGTCATCTAATATTGAGTTAGTAAAACGAACGTAGACGTACACGTGTGTTTAAAACAGAAGAAAGCTGTCACTGTAATTCATTTACTATGTATAGAATGCTAGTGGGATCATTTTTACATAGAAAATTTTATTTCTAAAATAATTACGTCAGAACAAATCACAACATCACTTTGGCCAAAAACTGTATTTTAAAGAGCCCAGAACTGGTATATATTGTATCTCTTGGTTTTATGTATATGTGATATCTTGTTCTGGGCCAAATATACTCATACTGTGACTTATTTAGGAAAATTAAAAAAAAACTATGAACAAATTGAAAGCTTTCTTCAGAACCCACTTTCAACCACTTTCCTGAATAGAGGAACAAATACAGAATTTGCAATTGACTTTTTTGCTGCACTAAAATACTTTAAAGTTATCTTTAAACCTTTGTTCACATGTATGGGGAATTGATAGTTCTGTGTGCCGATGTGTGGTTGCTATTAGCTCATTTTATTAAAATGAGATGCCTACTGCTCAGCAGCTCACCAAATCATTAGTGATTTCTATGTGATCTTTTTTTTCCCCTGTGCAACGCAATAAAAGCAGGGGAGGCAGTATGGTGTTATACTAATGATTGCATCAACATAAGTTTACTGCAGGCGGTCAGTTCAACATGGGCTGCAATATTTACTAAAATTTCAAAGTTGTTACATGCAGTAGTGCACCAACAATGTGAAAAGTGCAATCAGCCATGACAACCATGTTTTTTTCCTATTTCACAACAGTAAAGTGAAATTTGAATATTTTGATGGGTTACCATGCTTTTCGTATAGATATTGCTCCACATTATTAAATGGAGCAGAATAAACAAGGGAAAATTTAACATCTATTACCCACCTTGCCTATTCTAATTGAGAACTTCTTTCATATTAGGTTTATAGCTAATTATTGATAGCACTATTGTATTATAGATATTTTGGCATTATTGTCACACAGACATTTTTTGCAGGAGTTTCTTTATAATATTGCATATCTTAACAATGGTGGACAGGAAATTGAAATCAATTAGGAAGTACTAATACAACACAGTAAATTATGATACGATATAATAAGTCAGTACAGCCAAGAAATGCCTTTACATCTCAGACAGCACAGTAATAAAGTTCACAAATTTTAGTCATCCTGACTTTTCCTTTTTTCATCTTTACACTATTCGATAAGTAGACCCATTTTGGGGTATGTCTTTATGTATCTGACCTTAATGTTTTTCTCTCCAGGTTGTGGTGCTATTTGAGATGAAGGGCCTGATTTATTAAAGCTCTCCAAGGCTGGAGAAGATACACTTTCATTAGTGAAGCTGGGTGATCCAGAAAATCTAGAATGGATTTCCTAAAAGTCATTTGCTATTTGTTAGCAAATGTTTTCAGTCCTGGACCAGATCCATCCCAGGTTTGCTGGAACACCCATGTTCACTGCTGAAAGTGTATCTTCTCCAGTCTTGGAGAGGTTTTATAAATGAGGTCCAAAGATTTAATCCCTCATAATAGTAATACAATTTTTATTAGTTACTATTATATACCAGTAGCTGCTAAACACATAGCAACATGGTTTGTTCCTATTTCAGCATATTTTGTTGGTACCAGATCCTGTAATATTTGTCAACTTCAAAGATTAGGAATATCTTGCAAACATTCCCTCACTAGATGTGTTTCTGCATGCTGTATGCCCCTTTATTAGGTGCTTCACAAAGTACCCAACAAACACTCAAGTCTTAAAGGCTATGGCAGCCCACATGGTGTGTTTGCAGAAACCCTGGGCGGTGAGGATTAAAGCTGAATTTCATTAATTGCACAGCATTTCCAATTAGTTTTATTGTCCAAGCAAAATGCCTTTATTACTTTTTATAAAAAAGAAAAACTGATCTTCTGTCGTTGATGTTATCAAAATCACCTGTTTTAAAATCCAAAATGTCAAAAAGAGTGGCCGTTCTTGAACATATCTTCTACATTTAAGGATTGCATGAACTGACAGATATTAGATGTAATGTGTTGCCTCCTCCTTCTACCTGTCTTAAATCTGCTGTGCAGGGGAATTCCAAAGACTGATTCGAAGTAAAACCTAGGTACACCCATTAAATTTCATTTATTGAAATATTACTAAATATGGGGCTGTATTATTGTATATAATATCTGCCTAGATGTATGCTTTAAAAAGGTACATTTTAAATAAAAAAGAAATATAATAAAATAAGATTTTTATGATATAATAAACTGTACCAGGGTATATTACATTGAGTTAAACAATTTATATTTTACATAAAACTAATGTATTATTTGAGAGGATTACCAAACCATCATTCATTTAGATTGTATTATTCATATACATACCCTGTAAGTGTGCTATTTTGTAGCAACTTGAATTAGGGTTGTATAATAACTCATGTAAGGACATGCTAAAAAGGATTAGAAAATATGACATGACTTGTGAAATAAAATATAGCTCAAAGACTGTATTTTTCAATTTTACTTAAGAAAACACAATGGGAAATAAAAAAGTCTATTTTGAGGGAAAGGTCATTACATTTCTCCAAGGGCAAAATCACATACCATCAAGCCTGAACATAGAAAGAGTGACCCTGGAGCAGATGGGCTGCACATGTTACCTGGGCTCTGTGATGAATGAGAAGTTCAGCTGCTGTCATGAAAACTGCAGGAGTCTAGCAATTTCTCTCTAAAGCATCTCCTATCTCAAAAACTAGTTTTAGAAAAGAATGCCATATAAATGACTAAGAAACTCAAAACTACAATATTTAAAAATGCTGTATCAGTGTTCTCAGCCTTATATTCGGGATGCATTTATCTTTATTATCAAAGTCATATCATCTTACCATGGTTTACACCATTATATTTTTTATTACAGGAATATTTGTTTTCTACTTTCTAAAGCTAAAATAAATTAAATGAATGAAATTATAACAAAATTCAAATTGTGGTATGTCAGTATTTTTGCAGTTATATTCCAGCCCTTGCCAATATAAGGACTAGTAGGCAAACTGCTATAAAAAAAAATGAGGAACTGGACACTACAATTAGGGACATGTGCCAATGCAGAAAAACAAAATACCCTACAATAGGAAGAGGTTATTTTGTTGTGGCCTAGAGGACATTAACTGGGCGGTTCATTTCTGTCCAGATTTATAAGTATAAAAGCGGTACATTGTTTTTCATGAAAATTCATTTTACATTGCAGGCCTAAAATTCTTAGACATACCTCCCCGAAATATGTCCAATATTTATTAAATGTAATAATAAACTTTAAATAAAAAACACAAAAATCTGTTATCTGTTAATATATATATAAACCTATATATTTATTTATACATATATATATATATATATATATATATATATATATTGGGGGGTCGTCTTATACGCCCAGTCGCCTTATACACCGGAAAATACGGTAGTTATGCAAAATATTTTAAATGCATTTTTATATCTTTCTCGTTTCAGCCCCCAGAAGAAATTGTATCCAGTGGAGATGCCATACTAATTCATTTTCACACTGATGACACGATCAGCAAAAAGGGATTTCATATACGATACAAAAGTGTAAAGTACCAAGAGACCCTTCACACCAAATAACACAGGAGTCCTCTGTAACCCAGGAATGAAGAAAAATAGGATATGTGCGTGAACTTAAAAAAGGAAATATTTTTTTTACTAATGTTATTAGTGCAAATGTTTTATATCGTAAATAGAAATGGATAAATCATTGCAGACTGCAGTGATCATGAATGGACTGTGTCAGCAACTAAAAGACATTGCCAAGCAAAGGCAGGTTGATGACCTGGACTGATATTGAACACAGGGTATTGCATGCTGCTATGGAAGCTATGGGGAACTTGCACCAAAATGACCAATAAGAAACAATATTTTCTCAGCATAATAGGAAATAAAGCAATGAAAATGGATATTGAAAAGGGTGTTTTTGAAAGGGATATAAAATGTTGAA
>NW_027319469.1:0-4000 GCF_032062135.1 Pyxicephalus adspersus
CCGTATCCAACCAGACCGCAACACACCTGGGCACCCACAGCGGAACTTGATGTAGCATTACGCTACCCCCATACCTGGTCACCGACATGGCCCCACCTCCGCCTTCACTTCACTCTGGGCAGTGTTGAACTGTGCGTGTTCGCCCTTTAAACTGGTCCTGGCCATCCTATCCAACCAGACCGCAACACACTGAGGCAACCTCAGCCGAACATGATGTAGCACTACACTACCCCCATTCATGGTCACCCAATTGGCCCACCTGCGTCTTTACTTCACTCCGGGCACTGTGGAAACTATGCGTGTCTCAACTGCGACATACCCGGGCACTCTCCGCCTACATCACAAAACTATCCCCCCCAGCATGGATCTTACCACGTCAGGGGCCACTCACCTGCCCTCAAATGTGCGAGGCTCTGACCCCATTCCCCTCCACCGTGATTCCAGGTGCCTCGATCCCATATACTTCCACTCCCGGTGAGCACCCTGCCTCTTAGTCCACTGAAAACGGCTTCCGCACTCCTTGCTCAAAGCGACAGTGCCCAACTCACCCCCCAATGCAACCAAACCAACCACAGCTGAATGCACCAACCTGAAATTGAAAAACACTCAGTCCTTGAGTACCGTAAACCACCAGCTGCCCCTGCTAACTGCCTCCACATACCCCCACCAACTACAAAAGCACCTGCCAACCAAGTCAATAACTCGTGACAACAACCTCAACAGGCCTACCAACAAAACCTTGGCCTGGGACTTTACCCTACTCACAACGCACCTCAGTATACCCTTGCCACAGCACACTGCAAACCAGCCACCGCATATACCCCCAGGGGGTAAAAGCAAACACACCCCCCACTGAGCAACAACACCAAGGAGAAACAAAGTAGAGCACCCCTTTATTTTCCTCCAGGAGCAATTGACCATACATCCCCAGTACTTACATCACGGGGAAATAGTGCAACCCATCCCACCCTACAGACACCCGGGAGCAATAGAGCATACCCATCCAACCATACAAACATCATCCAGTAATATAGCAGACCATAAAACCTTGATATGAAAGAGGACCCTACCCCCCTCCCCCAGTACCGACACTGGGGAGCAGTAGAGTATACCCTCAAAACACCAATGACCCCATAAAGTAATAAAGTCAACCCTCCGGCCCCAACGACAATAGGGAGGAACGAGGCATCCCATCCCACTGTACTGACATCAGGGGGAAATAAAGTATACCAGTACTCAAAAACCGACCTCCAAAGGTCAATAGCGTTTACAGTACCGCCACCCGGGAGCAATAGAATTTGTCCTCCCACTGTACGGACCTGGGAGAAATTAGTGCATACCCCCCCACAGCACTGACACCAAGGAGTACTAGGGAACATCACTCCACTCCCCCCCGACACCTGGGAGAAAGAATGCACCCCCTCCCACAGTACTGACACCAGGGAGTAATAGCAAATATCACCCCTCCCAACTGACCTTGGGAGAAAAATGTAAACCCTCCCACAGCAAGCACTTAATCCAGGAATAATAAAGTATATTAACCCCCAGTACTAACAACTGGAAGAAAAACTGTCTACCCAACCCACAGTACTGGCACCAAGGGGTAATACAGTATACCATCCCCCAGTACTGACAACTGGGAGAATAGTGAGTACCACCCCACTGCACGGACACCGGGGAGTAACCGCAAATATCACCCAGCCCAACAGAAAAAAAAAACCTTAGAAATAGAGAATTAATATTTCTCTTCCCTTTGACAATATGTTTCTAAATTGCTAAAAAGGCCACAGCTTCCAATTCATTTTTTTTCCTATACTATTGAATATTGTTTTTTCAAGGAAGTCAAAGAAGTCTGTTTGTCAGCCAGAAAACCATTCAATCGTGTTTACATCAAATTTGCACTGCGTATGAGCGTTGTTAGTATTCAACAGACACTGTTTAATTTGCACTTGAAGAGGAGCTTTTTTAAGATATAGGATATTAGTTGCTTTCCGAAATGTAAAATTTCAGTACTCTTGTATTTTTAATATCATGTCCTTATACTTTTTAAATAAAAGAAGATTGTGAGATTTTTATACACTGTTCTAAATCATACCTGCCACTACATAACTTTATCAGGATTGTGCTCCTTGTACACAATCACACTCCTAAAAAAAAAAACATTATTTAAAGTGTATCTGTGCCAGGATAGTAAACAATATGTTCTCAAGAAGCAGTGAAAGCCAAGTTCAAGGCAGTTATTTTCATTAAATAGTCCCCATGGCAGGGTACAAACTATAAAAAGCCTATCAGGCTGCAATCCAAGTAACTTTATTGATCCCACAGTAATAGGGACACTCCACCCAGGCATCTCACTGGTATGTTTTACCCCTTGCTGGGGCTTTAAGCAGACCTAAACTCAACATTTTCACTTTTCATAAAAGGGTAGACCATCAGTATATATAAAGAAACAATGTTAATTATTTTTTAAAGTGCAACACCCTTTTGCTCCTCCCCCCTCAGTCTTGATTGCCGCAGCACCTACATCACGCATCCTGGGAGGCTCTGGGTGCTCCTTCTGCGCTTGGCCTAATCTCAGACATGCGCAGAAGGGGCATTTTTTTGTTTAAGGGAAAGAGATGCTGATCTCATGTAAGCGCAGTGAGATAGGCTCTCTTTTTTTAACTTTTTACAGCGGGCTATGTCACGTGCCAAGTGACTTGCCAAGAGGACAAAAAGAAGACGGAAGAGAAGATTAAAGATGGTGGAGCCCGGCGCTTCCTTAGCACCAGGATGAGCAGGAATTCCAGGACACCGCAGGACCGGATCGCGGGAAGGTCCAGCGCCATCAAGGGATCTGCAGGATTAAAAGTAAGTGTCATTTTTTTGTTTTCAGTTTAGTTCCGCTTTAATCATACAGTAAGAAGGCACAATGAAGGTAGGAGCATTGATACACATTTTCACACTTCTTCTAAATCCTTAAATGTAATATCATACATATAGAAGGTATATGTAGCAAATATTTACAGAATGAACTTCCATGTAAAATCAGAGAGAAGAACAAAGAGAAGGAAAATAGAACTGAAACAAATAAAAGAAGAAAGGCAGAAGGAAGGAATTCCAATGTTAACTTGTGGGATACTTTATTATTTGCTTTAATTTAATAAGACTATTCTGTCACTACCTCACACTACCTACTTTTTCCACTATCTGTACCATCAAAGAATCTGTATTAGTTTTTATAATATTGTTTCCAGTGTCTAGTCACACTTGTTCAGTTTAATATCATTTAAAGGTTATTTATTGTATTCTTCTACTTGTCTTACCCACAAAATGCATTTGACATCTACTACATGTTGGAACATACAGCATATTACAAATCTAGTGTTTTTTTTTTTTTTTTTTTGCAACACGTGATGTTACTGTTTTAATGTATTCAAATAATCTATAACTAGAACACCGAAAATCTCCACTTCTGAAGAGTGCCGTAGTAAATAATTATGTTGTTTTCTTCTTTCAATGTTAGAGTTGAACTCACCCCTCTTTTTGAACATTTGTAGATCTTCCTGTGTTAAGCAGTTAGTCCCATCTACCTGCACATTGTGACTTCCACAGCAAGGATTAAAAGCTACAATAGGCATTTTAGGCACACCTCGTTTCTTTTCAGATGGACTGCAAGGATCTACCCCCTATCTGTTCTGTCCTGGCTTTCAGCTATTTGTTTTCTGTCCTGTTAGTTATTTAGCTTCAGGTGTGGTATTTCTTAAAATGGTCTGTGTGAAATGTAGTCTGTCCTGGAATGCCTTTGTGGTGATAAAATGTGTGAGAGGCAGTGCTGTGAGCTGAAAAATCCCTTGTTCTTGCTAAAGTTTACTTTACTTTTAAGTCATAAAAAAATTCAGTGAGTCATGGCACTACAGGGCTGCACCTCCTAGGGTAACAAAGTACGGGCACATGCACAAACATAATATACAGATGAGCTAAAACTTGTGATTTATTGTTCTGTCTGCAGTGGCAGAGG
>NW_027319470.1:0-4000 GCF_032062135.1 Pyxicephalus adspersus
TTTAATATCCATAGCAGAGTGATGTGATTTTATTTCCCTTCAAAGTCTGAAAATGAGTTGTTATCTGTTATCCATGGGTCGGTATCCTCAGCTAGACTTTTGAGATTTTTCCTTTCAGCTTCACGAACAGTCATTCCCCAACATTGGGGAACCCTTATAGTCCCCACCATTATGTTAACCACACAGTTTTATGACTGCAGTACCTCTATTACTGAGACATGGGCGTCTTTTTGCATTTATTGCTTTTTAACTTTTGTTTTATCTTCTAGTTCTATTGTGTGTCTGTCTCCTTTCTGCCTATCTACCTTCTTTTTTCTTTCTTATCTTATCTTTCCCTTGGTATAGTAAGAAGATGGACATACCAAATCACTTTATGTTAACTTGTCCTTAAAATGATCAAATAAATACTTACACATCTTGATAGAATAGGTATCTCCTATGCTTTAGTACTATTTCCTTAAGCCTATACTGGTTTATAATTTTGATTCCTTTATGTAGCAAGTACTTGTTTTTTCTGAACGGTTTGTTCTTTTTTTAATTTTGTAATCTACTTCTCCCTCTCAAAAATATTTCAATAAAAAACTATAGCATAAAAAAGTTTGGTTCTAGAGTATTAAATCAGTTTAGTTGTCTTATTTAGCAGAAATAAAACTCACTTTATTGGCTCAATTTTAAAGTTTTTTCTTATTTTTATTTCTTGGTTTAATCATTTTTTGTCTCCTTGTAGGGGGGTACATTTTGTTCTGCTTTGTGGTCCCTCACAATTTTTATATCATTGATATCTATTTTTTTTGCATATATCTTTCTATATACACAACACAGTCTTTTCTTTTCAACGTTGACAAAAATGATATTGTGATAAGGAATGATATTGTGTTTGTGTTTACCAAACATTTGTATTTGCACATTTCTTACTGAATATACAGTTTTAAATGATAATTGTACAAGTTTTTTGCAATTTAAAAACAACAGCTTACTACTTCCCAGTTTTTTTGCTGAGAAATCATCCCCAAAGTCCATTAAAAAACCACTTGTGACTCATGTTTGTGTGGATCTCCTATGCTCTCTCACAGATCTCATATGATTTTGCTGGTGTCTTCCATGTTGCTACTGGTATCATGGATTGTGTGGAAGTGAAACCAGTTAGACCAAGTGATTTAATAAAGCTCTCCAAGAGTAGAGAAGATAGACCATCATGGGAGAACCTGGGTCATGTTTTTTTTTTTTATCTTGGACCAGATCCTTTATAGATCTGCTAGATCACCCTGGTTCTCCATCTTTCCCTTGGAAAGCTCCTTAAAAATTGTGGAAGAAAAATATAAAATTTTAGCCAACGGTTTAAGGATAAAAGTGAGCGCAATAGAAAACAATCCAAATAGGATTGGATGAGAAACCCAACAAGTTGGAAACAAAAAGCTTTCATTGACCTAGATATGGAGCTTATTTATGTTTTTGCCAGAGGACAGATTGGCTGTTCTGTTAAGTAAAACTGTCATTAAGGAGTAGCTTACCTGTTTGTATATTGACACATAGAAATAAATAAAAACGGGACCCCTTGTGTACTTGGTGATCATATAATGTGTCTCTATTTTATTGTGATATAATCCAGTGTATAAATATGTAATAAAAATTGTAATGTTTTAAATACTCTGCTTTTGAAATAAAATGTAGCCATATGGCCTAACAAGCTGGCGGATGGTGACAGCTGTCAATGTCCATGGCTGGATTGGCCAAGCTGTGCACTATATTGGTCATTGACAGGTATTCGGGGTACTCTCACATTGACCAATCCAAATTTTTTTTTTATTTAATAAATTTAAAACCCAACTGCTTTTGATTAGCAGCAAATTTACTTTTGTGCTCATTTTTTTCCTCCCCATTATTTATTCTGCATGTTTTTGCTCCACATGGTGGAAAAGAAAGGAAAACTTGCATCACATGATTAGATAATTACCTATATTTGTGCCCATACCCCTCTAATAAATAGCCAATAATACTGCACTGTAACTTTTCAAAAGTGAACTAAACAGGTACTGTCTACTAAGGCAAAGTCTAAGATGCACTTCCGCTCTCTGAAAATATACCATAGACAAATTCTGCCAATTTTCACTCAAGCGCTATTGCTCATCTTTTGTACCAACATATCAGTGTTGAAAAAATAACACTGGTGAAAAGGATCTCAAAATTAGGGTGTTGTTAATGGCTTCCAATATAATTCTTTTCTTATGTTTCTGTATAATGACAGGTAAACCGGGAACAACTTCAATTTGCTGCTTCTCTTTTTAATGAGTCAAACTTGTATCATTTAAATCAGCACCATTCAGGCCTCAGTATAAACCCCCAGTGACAGACCTTGGTACAGACCCCTAGTGGCAGGCCTCAGTATAAACCCCCAGTGACAGACCTTGGTACAGACACCTAGTGACAGGTCTCAGAACAGATACTCAGTAAAGAACCCAATGAAGACCTCAGTACAAAAAAAAGTGAGAGACTCAATGACAGGGGAAGTAACGATAACGAGTCTCCTGGTGCTGCAAAAAGTGGGGGCAATTATGGATCCCAATCCCTTCCTCAATCATTGCCATACTCCATCGCCCTGGCTTCTCCATCAGTATTTGCCAACCATTTGGATCTATGACTTCTGACCTTGCAAACCAAACCTACACAAGACTTCCAGCATGTCATCAATCCATCTCTTGCTTGTTTGGCCAGTAGGTCACCTTTTTTCTTTCAGTTTCCCCTGCTCTAAGTCAAACTTACAAATAGCTAAAACGTATATACTGCAAGGGTTTTAAACAAAAATGCAGATTAGGCTTCAATACCCACCCTCTGTGCTGTGCTGTCCCCCAGGATTTATCCAGCCATCTTTGTCATCTTTGAGCCAACATCCAAGTCAAGGAAGTAAATGGTGACCCTGGATGATACCTTAACATAGAACCTTTTTGCATAGAAATTTATTGTTTATATTGTGCGCCTGTAATTCTTAGGAATAACTCCTAGGTATGATAATCAATTAATTATAATATTATAAATTAAATATTTAATCAATAAATAGATAATCAATAAATTATAATATAAGAAATAATTATAAATCATTATTATAAAAAAATAATAAAATAATTGACCACAACAATGTAATTTTTAAAAAAAACAAATTTATCAAAAATTTTTTACTAAAATTTGTCCTAACAAGGGTGCAATATTATTGATAAAAACAATATTAATTAAATGTAGATTTTTTTAGAAAGGACCAGGATTTAGAAAGGATTTTTTTCTGGACAGACCAAACTCTGTAGGATCTTCAGGCAGAGGAATTTTTTTATAAACATATGGATTGGTGGTGTGGGCAGTAGGTGTATTCCATGAGCAAGATTTAATATAATGTAAAAAACAATATCTACAGTTAGTCACTAGATAAACTGAAAACAAATAAAGCTAAAAAGGAAAAGGTTAAAACAAGTATTACTACAAATGAAAATAGTGCAAGCCAGGGATCAAATACCAGGGATCCATGAGACAGACACAGTTACAAAGGGGCAACTGCAGGCACAGGGAACACAGGAGACATTGGGAGAAACAGGAGGCACACTTGACACAGGGATATCCACAGGCAGAGAGTAACATTGGAACAGCACAAGGCAAATGGCTGGGAAACAACAGATTGGGCAACAAGGGGTTAACACAGGAGCAGGACACAGGAAACACTGCATTAAGCATCAGGTGTACATGAACTATCTCCAAAGAACTAGGAGCCTGGCACTAATGGAAACTTGTTGCACAAACTCTGAGTGCAGTGTCTGAGCTAGCTAAATAGCCAGGGATGGTAAAAAAGCAATTTCCTGATTGGTCTTGGAAGCTCATAAAGCCTGCCAGAGTAGGCACGCCAGAGTCAGAACATCAAAGATAGCTGCTTAGTCTGTCCCATGTGCATGGTGATAGTTGTCCCATAAATCATGGCCACAATCAGGTGAGAAGCACATGTAGAAAAAGCCTTGGATCT
>NW_027319471.1:0-4000 GCF_032062135.1 Pyxicephalus adspersus
TTAACAATATACATGATTCTTTAATTTTTTCAACTTTTTAAACAAAATGTTAAAATTATTTAAAATACATGGATTACAATGTTGTATCCTCACAACACATCATTGTAATCCATGTATTTCAAATAATTGTAACATTTTGTAACAAGTTGAAAAAATTAAAGAATCATGTATATTGTTAATTAGTGTCAAATTGATTGCCTTTAAAGCCTCACTATCTTAGTAAATTAAAAAATATACTATTTATATTTGGGATGTGGCATATTTTGTAGGTACTGTACCGGATATCATTGTTTTTTTATTCCTGCATTATCTGTATTTTTACTCCTTTTTAGCTCTGTTTATGATATTTAACTGATGATTCAATGTGTATGTTAAGCTGTTTTTTGGTAATGTTTCGGAAGATTAAGAACCTGTGTCTGTTTTTGCTGCAATCTGTGGCTATGTTACAGAGATTTACACTCATTTTGTGTTATGCTTACAGTGTTTTACTGAGCAGTACATAGACAAAGTAAAAAACACTGGCTAGGGACATTGGCAGGAAGGAGGAAAGTATAGTAGCAGCATGTACTACAATTTTTAATTTTTGCCTGGGTTTAGACTTGCTTTATGACATATCACTATGACTCATTTTCTGTTCATACATTGGGCCTGATTTATTAAAGCTATCCAAGGCTGGAGAGGATACCATTTCATTGAGAAGTTTTAGTCTTTTCTCTAGCCCCGGTTCTTAGCTGGTGCTATGCTACATATTTTACCTGAGAATCTCAGATTTTGGGACCCTCCACTGTCAATATACACCAGATCAGCTACCATGCAAGCTCTCCACTCCAAGTGTACAAGTGTAGCTAGCTGAAGACTGACAATGGAACAGCAAGAGTTTCCATACCCTACTAAGTACAATACACACATTTCAAGCACCCGCATCATGTTTTGTATGTTAGAAATGCAGATTTAAGTCTGCAAATCAACAATGTTAACTATGTGAATCTTGGGGAATTATTATTATTTTCTCTCTTAAAGCGGAAAATAATTTTTGGGTGATTATGGCGGTTGGGGTCTTGGAAGGCAAGGGTCCCGTTCATTTTAAAAGTGGTGGATTTTGACAGGAGGAATCTTCCTTCTTGGGGCCCCCTCTTAGGATTAACTGAAGGTCATGGCTCCTGAGGCGGTGCTGGGAGGCGAGCAGCCAAGTTTCAGATGCTGGCGGAGTAAAATCCTGATGGGTGTGGACTTTGCTTTCTGAAACCTGCAGCCTGGTTGTTTGGGTTTATAACAGGGAGGTTTGGAGGTTTTAAAGGATATTGTTGTTTATTGTTATAAGGGGGTTATAGGGTTGGTTAATTAGGTTATATTTAATTTATGCTATGTTAATTTATGCTTGTTTCATATAAAGGGTTTAAGGTTGGTTATTTATGTTATTATTTATTTTTTATTTATATTTGAATGGTTAATTATTTAATTGTTGTTAAATAAATGGCTGCTTGCCAGCCAATTTAGGTCCAAATTCTTGTGTTTGTTTATTTTTGGAGGTTGGGGGTGGTTGGTAAGCAGGTGAGGGGATGGGGGGATTATGGGAGTGAAAAAGAGGGGGAGAAGGGATACTAGGTATGAGCTACCCTGGTCATAGATTTCTCTTACTCAACTGCCTCAGTTTCTCTAGTTTAGTATTGTTTTTGTCATTTTATTTTTTTTTTACTTTCTACTCTTTAGAGCGCCTACTGTTTTGAATCCTACATTGAGCTTGTTTAACTCCTAGCTCATTATTTCTTGTTGTAATATTTTGAATTCACTGTGTAATCTTGTATTCCTATTCTAAAAAATAAAATCTGTGTAAAAGGAACAAATTACTTATGTTATAAAACATAGTACAACCGTTTGTCTAGCATATAACTACACATCATGGCAGTGCCATCATGGCAGTGGATAACTGCCATTAGAGGTCTGGCAAACCAATAAGTTGCTAGAAATGTCTACCTATTTTTAATAAAATAGAAACGCCATTGTGTTTGCCCAGTTCATAAGTGACCGCCAGCAATCATTGTGACTTTTATTCATGATCTTGAGATCAAGAATGAAATAATGATCTGACTGTTCTTACTAGGTTACCATTTTTAGTTTTTTTCAGTTTTATCATGCAATTCTGTAATGGAGTAACCCACAATTACATTTTGTTTCTTTCTTTTTTTTTCTCTTTTAAGATCATATTTGTTGATGTCTTACAACCTTGGCTGACGACTTTCAACTTAAAGGCTAAAGTAAAAGATTCAGCTAGAGCGTCCTGCAATAGACGAGCACCTTTACCTCTCTGTGGGCTTTTGACACTTTTGGTAGCATTAGATTGCCTGTGTCTTCTTTCCCAAGATGTGGTCCCTTTATCTGACCCCTACATCACTACAAGACACATCACTGACATCAAAGGTGGACAAAGAGAGGTGCAAAGTGTGGGCCCCACACCCTAATCACCAGGAGCCTCTAAATCAGGCCAGCACAGGACTGGGGGGCATTCAGGTCTGTACAGGGGCCTTTTAGGACAGAAGCATAGAAGATTCTGTTACTGAATTGTTTTAAAAGGTACAAGCTCCTGGGTTCTCACCCTTTTTCTTGCTTTCCTAGCTATCAAGAAAATGACCTGCAACAAGCATCTTCTTTCCACAGAAAAGAATGGAGCTGCTTTGGGAATCAGAACTGTCACTCGGCCTAGGTATGTGGAAAGCAAACACAGGCTGGAACCATTATATCATTTTTCTTCATTTATTTAATGTCCACAGATTTCTCAGAACATCTGCCCTGATTGACAAGATTGGTAAATGTTCATAAATCTGTAGGCCAGATCAGGTCTCTCCAGACATCACTGTGCCTGAGCCATGGGAAAGATGAGTGTCACTATTTTGTCTGTTTTCTTTCTGAGAGGTCATAAACTGGCCGTAAAACCGTAAAAACCTTTATTATAAAGTCAAAAATGTATTTTTTTCCCTAAACTTTTGTTTTTTTAAAAGAAAGGGAGGCCCATCTACTTCTGTCTTTACCGCCATGTCAGTAAAGCCTGAATAGGAAGACTGCAGCCTCCTGGGATACCTAGGTTACAAATCCAAGGAGGCTTTGGGCTGCCCCAGAAAAAGTTCTGCTTTAAATGTTTCTTTAACCCTTTGCTTGGCAGCCACTTACCTAATACTTTGTTTTTGGCCGCTTTCCCCAAGTTCTCAAGGCAAAAGAAGCAAATGAGCGCTGCTCAGCATATTCATTTTTATGACTAAGGTGTATGGCAGCCCCCAGCCATCCAGAGGCTCTCCATTTAGCTCTCTACTCTTACAAAATTACTAGCCCTTAATTATATTAGGACCGCAAAGATCTGTGATGATAGAGGTCGTGCCACAACACATACTGCCTAGGTGAGAAAATACCTGATATCCATCTCTGATTTATTTAGGGGACAGGTCCTCTCCTCCTGTGTCACTGTCTGTATTCGTCTGTCATTTGCAACCCCTATTTAATGTACAGCGCCGTGAATTATGTTGGCGCTATATAAATCCTGTTTATTATTAGTAATAATAATAATAATATTAACTCACATGCATGTAGGTCAGTTTGACATAGAGGCAGCTAATGTAGACTAAAAACATAGGGCCTGATTTATTTATTTAAGCTATCCAAGGCTGGGGAGGATACACATCAGTAAATCTGAGGGATACAGCAAACCTGGAACTGATTTCTTTAAAGTAATTTGCTTTTTGCTAGCAAATGTTTTGAATACTGGACCAGATCTATTCCAGATTTTCTGGATCACCCAGCTTCACTGATGTGTATCCTCTCCAGCCTTGGAGAGCTTTTATAAATCAGGCTCATTGAAACCACCATTGATGGTCAGATCTTTGGAGTTGTCAGTAAAACAGGAGGCGAGGTGTCCATTGGGTACTTATACTTTCTTTGCAGAGATTTTTGGTAGTGGTCCGGAATAGGCAGTGTAAATATATCTCCCCAGTGGAAAACAGCAAAAAATTCT
>NW_027319472.1:0-4000 GCF_032062135.1 Pyxicephalus adspersus
TTAACTACTTCGCTGAGGAAGATGTTTCAAGGTAAGAAGCTTTAAGGTAAGGATGGAGCAAATATTGACTTACTGATAAGGAGGATATAACTAGTTGTGTTGATATAACACAACTCAATTATCTGCAAGTGATCTCTGATAACAGATATGACATATACCCCATTAATACAAAGGGTAATAATATAATAATGCCCTACACACAGACACAACAGTCAGTGTGTTCAGGAAGGGATGCAGGCAACTACCCTGGCTGAGCACATGTTCTCATCTCTGTCCCTGTACTTCCTGCATTTCCTAAGTGATCTCTGATGGGGTTTCTAAGGCCACTATCAGGGGCAGGAAACACTTCAACAACTTTATTTGCAATTTACAAAGTTACAACTCAGCAAGCAGATAGAAAAAGGCAGTCCCCTACACTTCTTTTAAGTTTGAACTTGACTTTATTTTTAGTATACCTAAAGTAAAGGAGGAAAAGCAGGGTCCAGTACCCCAACGCTAGACAAGTAGAACCTCTCATTTGTATGATGTGGGTCCCGTTTACTAATTCTAGATGTACAACCCACACTTTTCTTGATCAGTATGTTTGATCAATATTGCCTTCAACATATAAAATGATCATTTGCAAATTGCAATTTAAAATGTCCTACACAACTTTTGATCCACATTCGAAATATTATTTAAAAATTATTTTTTATCAATCAATATTTTTAGTTAATACTATTTAGACACCATTATCCTGCAAGAAAATGCAGGATCAGGAAATGAATCTTAAGTTAACCCTAATTATCTTTTTTTTTTTTTAACAAAACCTAATTGTCTATAATTTATCTTCCCCTTTAAGTTATTTTATTCTTTTTTTGTTATCATCAGGAACAACAAAATTATTCTGAATAATAGCTAAAATGTAAAGAAGTAATATTGTAAAAATGTTAAAACTTCAGCTTCAGTTCGCTATCATGTGACCTAGTTTACTCCTAGGAAACACACCTAACATAAAGTGTTCTAAGGAGGTTGGAATTACCGTATTTTTCGCACTATATGACGCATCTGACCATAAGACGCACCTAGTTTTAGAAGAGGAAAACATGAAACAAAATATTGAGAACCATTACCAGCGGTGTAGTGGGGCGGGCACATACCGTTCCCCAGCTGTGTCTGTGTCCCTGCTGCTGTCATTATCCCCAATGTATAAACGTGAAATTATAAGTTTATATAAGTTTAAATTAAGTTCATTATCAGCTCTCTGTACCCTGAAAATTTGAAGTTTCTTCAACAATCAGTGTGGGAGATATAAAGCTTTATACATAGGGGTAATGACAGCAATAGGGACCCAGATCTCATTCTGCTGCCCTTATACGAAGGGTAAGATTATTTCACAGTGCAAGATGGGCATGGAGCAGCACAGCTGATCTCTGAGGTCTATAGGACATGCCCACACTTGCACTGTGAAATAACCTTATTCTTTGTATAGCAGCATGAGATCTGTGCTCGTGCTGCTCTCATTACCCCAATGTGTAAACCTTCTTATCTCCCACACTGATTGTTGTAGAAACTTCAAATTTTCAGGGTACAGAGAGCTGATGATGAACTTAGGTACTTAGAACTTGGCAATATTCACTTTGTAAGACGCAAAGATATTTTCCCTCCACTTTTTGGGGGGCGAAATGTGTCTTATGGAGTGAAAAATACGGTAATTAACCCCCCTAGCGTTCTAATTCTGTTTTAATTTTTTTATGCAAAAAGTGATACAATTTTTTTTGCATAGAAATGCGTTGTTTATATTGTGGGCCTGTAATTTTTAGGATTCACTCCCAGGTATGATAATTATATTCATTTATTATATTATAATCATAAATTATAATATTATACATAATTATAAATAATGATTAAAAAAGATAGGATGAAATAATTGACCACGTTATTTATCAAAATAAAAACAAATTTATCAAAAAAAAAAAATTTCATTTCTAGTAGACATCCCGGGTGGAGTAGATTTTGAAGCAGTGTGCTGCACAAGGTCCAACATCACAGGCAGGACAGTATAACCTGGTTTCCTTTCTGATCTTCCTTCCTCTGTCATCTGTCTTTGAGCAGCAAAAAGGCGCTGCCTTTTTTGTGGGTCGGTGGGATGTATTTAGTGAAGTGACGAACAGCCACTGATGGTGTTTGATGGTTCTTGACTATGGAGTCGGAAACTTGCAACATGAAGCCTGAATGATTCATAGGCACTGCCTAACAGGATGCCTGAAAATCTGTTTGTAGTACTTCCTTTGCTGTTTGTTTTGTTTGCTTGGGAATATTGGTTTACAAAATTAAAATCAGAAAAGATAGAATGGCATACTGTACAGTTTATTTATTTTTTGATTACAATATAGACTTCACTTTTAGGGAGCAAAAGGAAGATGAGGTCCATACGGACCTACAAGACCGAGAGGACCCCATGTGAATGTTTGCATTATCAGCCATATTGATTGAAAAAAATAAACTGGGGAACCAGGTCCAAATAGGCTGAAGGTAAAAGACAAAAAAAATGTACCTGTTGGTTTACACTGATAGAAAATAAACAACAACCTGTCATGCTCTGTCAAATATATGATATCCGAGGTGTTGGCTTGAGAAATTAAAATCTAACTGAAAAACAAGTAAAAAATCAAATCGATCAAAATCAAATTAAAACATTTGCAATTCATGCATATTATACTATGCCCCTGATTCATCAAGCAGAATCGGATTATCGCTCGCGCATTCGTATTCGCGATCCGAAATCGTACGCCCTCGCGCTATTCAGCAACTGAAAAAGCTCGCGGCCGGCAGAAATACAGAAATTTTTCTGTTTATTTTTATGAATAGCAAGTGGTATCAGAATTAATTATCTGTATTTTTTTACAGAAATACAGAAATTTTTCTTTTTATTTTCAGAAATAGCAAGTGGTATCAGAATTATTATCTGTATTTTTTTAAAGAAATACAGAATTTTTTCTGTTTATTTTGATAGCAAGTATGATCAGAATGAAAACTGAAAAATTTCTGTATTTCTGTAAAAAAAAACACAGATAATTAATTCTGATACCACTTGCTATCAAAATAAACAGAAAAATTTCTGTATTTCTGTAAAAAAATAGATATTTCATTCTGATCCTACTTGCTACCTATCAAAATAAACAAAAACATTTCTGTATTTCTGTAAAAAAAACACAGATAATTATTTCTGATACCACTTGCTATCAAAAAAAAAAAAGAAACATTTCTGTAAAAAAAATACAGATAGTTCATTCTGATCCTACTTGCTATCTATCAAAATAAACAGGAAAACTTCTGTATTTCTTTAAAAAAAATACAGATAATTAATTCTGATCCTACTTGCTATCTATCAAAATAAACAGAAAAATTTCTATATTTTATTTTGATCCTACTTGCTATCTATCAAAAAAGCCAGAAAAACTTCTGTATTTCTGTAAAAAATACAGATATTTATTTTTGATAGCACTTGCTATCTATCCAAAAGGACAGAAAAATGTATGTATTTCTCTACTAAAAATACACATATTTAATTATGAATCACACAGCTCCATTACATGTGATATAGGCCTCAAAGTAGATAAAGGCAGAGGGCCCTGAGGGGGGTGCTCGGTAAAAAAATGTTTGCCAGTTACACAGCTCCATTGCAAGGTATAGACCTCAGAGACAGAGTAGAGGTGAGGGACACTAGGGTGAGGAGTAGAAGGAGATGCCGAATGTGCTCTTCCCATCAAGATGTCCGTGCAGCAGTTGACGACTAATCAGTACACTCTGCAGAGGGGGTGTTAAAGTCATTGCCGATCCAAGCCTTATTCATTTTAATAAAAGTGATTCGGTCGACATTTTCTGCGGAGAGCCAAATGCGTTTGTCACTCACTAGGCCCCCAGCTGCACTGAACGCTCCTTCAGATAACACACTTGCAGCTGCTCAGGCAAGGATCTGAATGGCATGTTCTGCCAGCTCCGGCCACAGTGGGTCCTG
>NW_027319473.1:0-3999 GCF_032062135.1 Pyxicephalus adspersus
TAAAGGGATTAGTTGGAATATCCTCAGCTATTTATTACTGAAACATTTCCCGTCCCGTTTGTTTGAGCTACTTGACCTAGGATTGTGTTACGGCAAAGACACAAGGTGATCATGTTTTCTTTACGAATTTCCAATCAAGATAACAATAGTTTGTTTTTATAAACTGTCTACCAATCATTTGCTGTACCAGACAAACCAATGCCTCTGATGGAAAAATGCTGATCTTAGGTTAGTAAGTGACTATTGCATGGAATCCAATGTTGTAATTTGGGCATAATGACTATGGTTTATGTCCTAGAATGTGTTTTTGATTTGGACTTTTGTCTCTTTTGTGGTGCAGGTTCCCACACTAGATATACATGTTAGTTATATGTTGTTTAGCACTTTCGAAACGCTTTATGTTCTACTTATGTTTTGGGTTTGTTTTATGAATGGTCCACAGGCCAGGTTCATTGGACGTCCTTTATGAGTGCCTAAAGCTAGACAACTTTGGTTATGAGTGCACACTGCATACATTGTACACTACATGGTTAGAATGGTTGGTAAATACCTCAGCCTTGAGCCGTTTCTGCTCTTCTTGTCTCTCTTCCTCAAGTTGGAGCAATGACTTTGGCGTTGTCTTTAAATCATCCTGTTTCTCTAGTGTTACAGCTGTTTCATATTCTCCATGTTTAAAATTTTCATTTACAAAGTTTCCAGTGACTTTTTTCCCAGTCTTCTTTCCGGTCACCTGTTGGTTCATATGAACAAACATAATAAACCTCACTTCAATATATGGTAGTTATCTTTGTCTCTTAGCCATCCACTCATCAATTTATCGGGTCTACTGTATTTTATTTGGTCAAACCTTTTTGACAAGAGCAAATGAAAAACAATTGAAACAAAATGAAATTCAATATACAGTAAAAACACAAAAAACACAAAAAAATTTAAAATGGACCCGATCATTTACAGAAAATTTTACTAAATATTTACACAAAATTGGGGGTAAAGGAAAGGGGGAAAGAAAATTAACTTTTGTTTCTATTGTTCTGGCAGGTTTAGGTTAAACAAAATTATATTGTAAAGCAAATCACACGTAGGTAAATCATAGGGCTCCATTTATAACACATGAAATCAGACATGCTGAAAATCTTCTAGATCCATGTGTGCAATAATTGAGGGAATGTTTGAGAAAATGTCAGATTCTCTGTTTTATACATAGAGCCCATATTTTAATAAATATCCACTGGTCAATTACATGAAAATACTTCTGCTTTCTTTTTGTATTTTGCCCAAAATAGCTATTCATCTACCATTGGTTTTCTACTAAGAGGAGAATATATTTAAATGTTCTCTTTGAGATATAGTCCCTTCCTTCCAAAAACATAGAGATCTTGTACTTCCAGTGGCATTGGTAGAAATTCTAGGTATTAGTCATTTGCAGTCTTATTTTTCAGTAACTGAAGAAAATGTTATTGATTGGTATAGTGTAGATAAGTGTGTCAGTGGCTACTAACTAAAATCTCCTCCAATATGTGTTTTATGGACGTCTATAAAGTAGGTTAAGGAATATCATATTCTTCTTGGTTTGCTTTTTTGTTGAGATAGCATATCATCAAAATGGAAACAATATATACCATTTCCTGTAAGCCTAATAATATACTATACTGCCATTTGCTTGTGAGTAACGTGTGTGTGTGTGTATATATATATATATATATATATATATATATATATATGACATATGTCATTATATTACATTTTTGATGTGCTAGTAATGTCCTCTGTATAAAAAGTAAGATTTTTAGATAAAACTTTAAAGGGAAATATTATAATTCCACAATATAAATATTAGGTTAAAGTGCTTTTCAGTTCAATAAAAATATATAATATAAATAAGAATATAATATTATTAAACCTACCAGGTCTTCTACTTTCAGAAGCATTTTGCCTGTGATCTCTTGCAATGTCCTTTCCTGATGTTAACCTTATTTAGGACAAGTTAGTTCTAACCCAAGCCCAGCCCCGTTGTGCTTTTTATACTGTGTCTCTGGCAAGGTTGAATGAGGTAATGTTCCAACCTGGGAACCAGCATCCATGGACCTAGCTCAGACACAGAGATAGGTGCTTTCTCATTCCAGACATGCTAACTAGCCAGATCTTGTATCATGTGAGACTCCGGGAGGGGAGGGCAGGAGTAGCAATGGGACTTATGATGAAAAAAAATTCCCATACACTAACCACATTGCATACCCAAGTCAGTATGAAATGTAAGATGACCATTTCATTGGGAATGACTAAAGAGCTCAGCAATGCAAGCCATTCTATCTCTACCAGTATGACAGCTGTCTGTTGATCTTGCAGCAGTTTTATCGTCTGAGAGTCTGATGACTAAAAGATGCTGGAAAGGAGCTTGATTTGAAGGCCTCATCCGATAAATAAGCTCCCATTGCTGATTTGGGGCAGAATTTTCTGTTTGATTTATCA
Source organism: Pyxicephalus adspersus (assembly GCF_032062135.1). Classification (NCBI taxonomy): domain Eukaryota; kingdom Metazoa; phylum Chordata; class Amphibia; order Anura; family Pyxicephalidae; genus Pyxicephalus; species Pyxicephalus adspersus. Next base: position 2,470 of record NW_027319473.1, read on the forward strand.
TGGCTGCCACAATACTGTGAGGGAGATCCATGGAATTCTACAAGCATTCTATATTTGTTGTCCTGAATTTTCTAGAGAATTTTAGCGTAAGCCCTGTGTCTCCTAACCTAAATATGACAATGATATCAGTGTGCACAACCCATTTGTATATAAATATCACAAGGATGCTGCTTTTATTTAAAGCCTAGTAAACAAGTCATCTAATTATACACAGGCATTTATTAGGGCAATAATAGAGCAAGTTTTTCTGTTGTAAAGAAAAAGAATTCACTAGCGAAGGAGTGGCCACCTAAATCTGTCAACCTAAATCTTGATTCTTACAGTCTTCATAGTACATCTTCGGTGAGTTTTTATGACATATTTGAACAAGCCAACAAATAGCGCTTGAACAAATGACACATAAAATTGACACTGTACAATTATTATAACCTAAAAACTAACAAAAATGCAGATTTGTCAAGTGGGAAAAATAAGTACAAAAATAAATCCATACATCTAGATTTAGGCGCTCCCAATTAGGTACTAATATTAAGAGCCTCCTTAGAAGGTATGCTGCTAGAACCTGTGTTAAATTCATAAAAGTTTGTGGTGCTGGCATTTCAAAATTAGCTTTCTAAATCCCTTAGAAACAAGGAATGTCTATGGACCTGGCAATGTGTTTACAAAAAGGTTGACAGATTATATGAAATCAATCACTCCCCTGTATAGAAAATATTCTGCAAACGCAGTATATTTCCAGTGATTGCTATTTTGTCCAGTACTCTCTGGCCCTAGCAAATTTAACCTAAGAGCTGAATATTTCATGATTAAAGCCCCAAAATTATATCAATCAAATATCTCTTGCACAAGTTGGCTTCAAACTACATGCAAATAAAATCAGATAGAGATTGCACCTTAATGAAAGGTGTGCCATAAAAAAAACATTTGCAGTTTATTAGGAACATTAGAACACTACAGTTTGTTGAACATATAAGCAAAGGCTATACCTTCTAGGAAATATTAAATACAGAGCTGGCTACAGTGACAGTAGACATGTTTGGTGCAAATTGAGAACAGTATTTCAGGAGAAGAACCTTGTATACACAGTAATGCAAATGGTGTGGTTTAAGGTTTCTTCATGGCAAAGGGAAATATTATAATTCCACAATATAAATATTAGGTTAAAGTGCTTTTCAGTTCAATAAAAATATATAATATAAATAAGAATATAATATTATTAAACCTACCAGGTCTTCTACTTTCAGAAGCATTTTGCCTGTGATCTCTTGCAATGTCCTTTCCTGATGTTAACCTTATTTAGGACAAGTTAGTTCTAACCCAAGCCCAGCCCCGTTGTGCTTTTTATACTGTGTCTCTGGCAAGGTTGAATGAGGTAATGTTCCAACCTGGGAACCAGCATCCATGGACCTAGCTCAGACACAGAGATAGGTGCTTTCTCATTCCAGACATGCTAACTAGCCAGATCTTGTATCATGTGAGACTCCGGGAGGGGAGGGCAGGAGTAGCAATGGGACTTATGATGAAAAAAAA